>NW_015388086.1:103686-155949 GCF_001527695.2 Protobothrops mucrosquamatus | reverse complement strand
TTCAGGAATTCTGGGTATTGAAGTCCACGAGTCATAAAAGAGCCAAGGTTGCCTACCCCTGATCTAGCGGAAGATGACAAAGGCATAAGCAGCAATCTCTTCCTCCAACTGTAGGGGGCACTAGTCCTAACCTCCTTGCAAAAATACCCAGAGAGCGTTAGCACAAGAGAGAAAAGAATAAACTCTACTACTGTCCTTCCATCTCTTTTTGTTTATCAAATTCAATTTATATTTTGATTTCTCTTCTGCAGCTCGCAGTACAATAGATTGGCTTCCTTTTCTGATGTTATCCTCATAAGAACAACCCTAAGAGGCAATCATAATCATATGTGTAATAATTTTTATTTAGTATGTTCTTTTCTCTACATAAGTATAGGTAAATGAAAAAGTAACACAATATAAATCAGTACCAGCAATTAAACAATATAATAATCAATATATTTCCTAATACAGGATATTGTTCGATTTACTAAGCCATTTACCAATACCAGAATAACCATAATGTAAGTCTGTAGCAACTAATGACAAAGAAGGTAGGATGGACAAAAACTAAAGTAACCAACTCCAAATCACCCAGTGTCAGCCCTACAAGGTAGGCCCAGGCAAGAAATCAACGCTATATTAGATTATATTTATTATAGCATCAGAATCTGGCAGGTCTGAATGTGCTCCCCCCCCTCATGTTAGCATTGTGTGAACTGCGGGTAGGGAGCTTGTTTGAGAGATTTTCTCAACTTATTTTGATTTTGGCTCCAGCTCAAACTCTGCTTATCTGACTGTGATCAATTTGTCCTTCAAGGCTGTTCTCTATATCTTTTACAACCAATGAACAGCAATGACTGCGTGGACACTTGAATTTGGATCTCCGTGATTCTATTCCAGCGCACTAACTACTTTACTCTAATGGGTTTTTCTTTTATTGGGAGCTGTAAAGACCAAGCTAGCTAATCCATGCTTAGTGGATCTTCCCCTGAAAGTGGCAGAATTAAAAAAAAAAACAAGTTTCTGATCTAAGAACCCAGGTTTCTTGATGGATGCCTTTTCTTCTCCAGCTTCTGTGCAGGATAGGAGAAAGGATGAAAGATTGTTCTGTCCTGGTTTATTTCTTCTCCTTACCAAGGATTTGCTTCACTTTCCAGATAAGTAGGGAATGTTTTAGCACCCAAGCACCCTTATTCAGATACATGTTCGCATCTTCAGATACATTTATAATTAAGTCTTCCTTCCTGAAAAAGCATGAGGAGAACTAGGTTCTCTACTCACTGGGCTGGACATACCTAATATGCTAATTAAAGGCACTTGCTTTATATTTTTTTTTCTTTTTATTTATTCCCCCCTTTATTCCAGCCACTAAGGAGAAGAATAGTTGTGGCATAAGATAAAAGGATAGGAAAAATCGATAGGAAAAATCAAATCAGATGTTAGGGAATAAAGTATCTCTCAAGCATGTAAACTCCTGTGTGGCATTTGGTGTTTGTTGGAATTTGTTCCTTCTGGAATGAAGAAACTTCACAATGCTAGGTGGAATTAGTAACAAATGACATATGGAAGCTCTTCCTGCCCACATTTGCCCAATTTTAAGCACTGAAGAAATTAAGGTTGGCTTGCCCTGACAGGGATGCTGTAAGCAGATAGCGCTGCATTTGGACTGTATCATCTCTACTTTCTTGCTTGCCTCAATAGAATGGAAAGAGGGGTGGGAGTTTCACCTTGCTCTAAGGTACTGGATGGGTGGAGAAGCCTTGCTGCTGGAAGATTGACAGGTTGTTTGATGCTAGATGGGAAGTCTGGAGCACAAGAACTTGATATCATTAAAAATTGGCATAAGTGAAATTGAATGAGGTGATCGACTAAATGAATCTGAGAAGCTCCTGCCAGGTCGCTTGTTGAGTTTGGGGTTGGGGAGGGAGGAGGGGAGAAGAAACAAGAGACAAAGAAGAGACCTGGCCAAAGTTAATAATAATAATAATAATAATAATAATAATAATAATAATAATAATAATAATAATAATAATAATAATAATAATAATAATAATAATAATAATGGTGGTGGTGGTGGTGGTGGTGGTGGTGGTGGTGGTGGTGGTGGTGGTGATGATGATGATGATGATGATGATGATGATGATAATAATAATAATAATAATAATAATAATAATAATAATAATAATAATAATAATAATAAAGTTGGAAGGGACCTTGGAGGTCATCTAGTCCAACCCCCTGCTCAGGCAGGAAACCCTATACCATTTCGGACGAATGGCTGTCCAGTCTCTTCTTAAAAACCTCCAGTGTTGGAGCATTCACCGCTTCTGGAGGCAGGTTGTTCCACTGGTTAATTGTTCTAACTGTCAGGAAGTTTCTCCTTAGTTCTAGGTTGCTTCTCTCCTTGATGAGTTTCCACCAGTTGCTTCTTGTCCTGCCTTCAGGCGCTTTGGAGAATAGCTTGACTCCCTCTTCTTTACGGCAGCCCCTGAGATATTGGAACACGGCTATCATGTCTCCCCTCGTCCTTCTCTTCGTTAAACTAGACATACCCAATTCCAGCAGCCATTCCTTATATGTTTTAGCCTCCAGTCCCCTAAGTTAGGCCCTTTACTCACAGAAATCAGTAAGTGATTTCCCCTTTGCCTAAACATTGGCAGGTAAAAGCTCCTGGAGGCTACAAGGTAAAACATATAAGTAAAAACTCCTGGAGACTACAGGGTCACACTTGCAGTTTTCTTTCATGCAATAAAGAAGCATCTTCCCAGTCTAACCCATGGTCCTGAGATTTTCTGGTAGTCTCAAATATTAAGCAGGCCCAATCTGGACAGGGAGGGGGGGAATCTTCCCAGACTGGCTATTCTCTAAAATGAATCTCTGTTTATTAGCTTCAACCTCTTTTTCTGCTATCTGAAAGAAATGTAGGACTGCCTGCCTACATTCATCTACAAAAACAACTAGTGTGGGTGGAAGAATAAGTAATGGTTATTCAACCTCCTTGGGTTTCTGGTGGCCATCTCAGACGCTGGTCCCTAACCTTCTGTCTTATCCTTGGATAATGAAAAATGGCCATCGCTCCATACAGTAATTTTCCAACAGATTTTCTAAAAGTGTAGGATCCAAATGGAAGTTGGTCAGTAGGGAGTCAGGCTCAGGGGATAAAAGAAACAACGTGGTTTTTAGGAGAGTAATGCTGCCACCTTGTGGCATCGTCGCAAGCCTGAAAAACTGTGGGAGAAAAATCAAAGAATCCTTCCAATATACTGTAGATGAAGTGACAAAGATGCATCATTTTCCTGAACCTTGCATTTGGGCCACACTTAGATTTATAAACGTTCAAATTCAGACCTATGTCATATATATCCTGTTGTGACAGTTTAAAATGGAAATATCTGATATATGTTCTATACTTATTCAATAATTTCATGTTATTGGACACATAGATCACTACCATTTGGCAGCCTCTGTAGCTTGCTGATTTGAAGAAGCTCCACAAAACATCTTCCTTTTAGATTAATGAAGGTGCCAGAAGTCAGGCATTGAAGATATAATTATTTAGTGAAAGACAGAACGCTCACATCCATGCATTGACCTCTTCTGATCTCAGTCAATGGAAGAATCCACAGTCCCTTCCTGAAAGCATCACTAGAAATTTCATTCCCTTTGGGGAGGGAAACACTTCAACCCATTTATTTCCCACAAAATTGCATAACAAAGAATGCTTTCAATATAGCAGCATGAACAAAGCACCACTTGGGAACCAACTCCATCAAAACAACCAATCAGGATTGGGCACAGGGAAAGAATCAGTCGGAGACCAGCCTTCATCAACCTACACCAATCATAAACTAGTTTGGTTAAGACCACTCAGAGGTCAGGATACTTGGCTATCAAGACAAGAGCACAGAGAGTCACTGCTCAGGCACGCTGGCTGAGGAATTCTGGGAGTTGAAGTCCACAAGTCATAAAAGGGCCAAGTTTGAAAACCCCTGATCTGCGGCCTTGCCTTTGAAGATGTCAGCCACGGTTGCTGGTGAAACATCAGGAAATCTGTTGTTTATTAAACCATGGTTGCTAAACCCTGAAGCCCAACCCTGCCAAATATGGGTCAGTCAGCAAGATGTATGTATTCCATAGGCATTTACTAGTTCAGATGCCTTATGATGCTACAGCATTTGATGCTGAAATCCTTCCATTGTTCTCTCTTTTAATAATACGCTTGTGTTGCTACATAAGAGCTATTATTTGTGTAATTGAGTTTCATAAGTGTGTGTTTGTGTATATATATATATAGTTGTGTGTATATATAGTTGTGTGTATATATAGTTGTGTGTATCAAATATGTATTTATATTTGTGTATCCAAAAACACATTTGTGGGTGGGGGAAGAGCAGTTTCTTAATCAACATTTAATATGTATTTCCAATGGAGACCTGCAAAAATTATAATTATCCCACTTACATATATGTTTGTATTTCATCTCAGCAGATGAAAGGCACTTTTCCTCATCCCAAGCAACTCAGATGCTTTCCAAAAGAACAAAAGAGCCAGCTTCAATTGCTTCCATCTAAGGCAATACTTTGCCCTGGCAAAACAATTTTAAATAAAACGAATGAGATGATAGAAGCACAATTTGCCTTTATGATATATATCTGGACTAAAATAATGGCAATCTGGAAATGCCATATTCATGCTGTTGATTTTGCAATCTGTCTTAATGTTCTGCATTGTCTTCTTTAGGATCTCACAGAATAAAGGTACTATAATAGCAGGAATAAAGCATAATATCCATTATATATATATATTTTTCTTTCAAGGGTTGCATTAAATTCTAAACCATGTTTCTACATTATAAATTCCCTTCTAATTTAGTTTGCATGTAGAACATTGTGGCTTTTTAACAATTAGAGATTATTGCTTGCATAACACTTGCTCTGAAAGTGGCAAGTAATCTCGCAGGTTTCCCAAATTGTCAAAATGCATGTTAATAGAAATCTTTAAAATAGCAGCCAAAGTTCCCTTTCACATCCCACTGCAGATGCACTAGACTGTGTCTTTTAGCATCTTCATTCTTTCTGGGGACTCAGTAACACACATCATATGCTAATACACATAATTCTATATCTCTGAAAAATAGTATATAGATGCCTAACTATCCAACCATCCATCCATCAGTAAAGTTTTATTATTATTCTATCCCTTTAGCAACTAAGTAATCATTAACAATACCCCAAGGAAAAAAGGATAAAAAAAGAAGGAAGGAGAAGGACAACATCAAAACCAAAGTGACTAGAAGAATAGCTATTCTCAAATAGATTTGTCATATTTTTTTCTTCTGGACTATTGTATTTTATTAGTGTGCATGACAAATAGCTAAAGCAGTCAGCTCTGTTTAAAATACCAAATACATTTCAGGTGACTTCTTTTCGGGTTGGACGATCTATCTGTCTATCATCCAAGTAGAACACCCTGTATGCACATCAATCTGAAAATGAGCAGAATGCTCAGTTCATGGTTAAGTACTGTGGAATGAAGACATTCAGCTTGGGTCAACCAGGAAATAAAGGCTTGAGATCTCTGAGAATATCCCGCTACAAATACAGCTTTGCAGAAAGTTTCATTATGTTGATGGAGGAAACAGTCTAAAATCACAACAGTTAAGGCTGTTCCTCCTGACACGGTTGTAGTTTCAACTGTGAACTGAATTGAGTCTCCTCTGCCAAATGAAACTATGGCCACAAGGCAATTGTGTTCAGTTCCAGTTCTCCTGTTTTAGTCTTGAATGCTCCTTCAAATGAAAAATTCCAGTTTCCAGGTGTGAATACCACTGCAGAAGCCATAACTTCTGGGCAATTTGTGTTGATAAGCAGAGAGGAATGGATAGTCCTGTCTTCTAGAATGCCGAGACTGCAATTGCAAATAAAGGGCATGGCTAGAAAAGTTGTCCAAACAGAATTGTCATTGCAAGATAGGAAGTGCCTATCTTGGTGAATACAGAATTTAAATTGGTGTTGTTTTTTTTAACAAGAGGTTTTTTGCATGAAAGTGAGGGGGCAGATTGGATGGCTACTGAAACACAGTTTGGAAAGTAGCTATCAATGCTTAATTGTTGGTAAAAAAGGCCAAAGTTCTAAAGACTCATACATATGTAAATATGACTATTTCTATGGGTGTCCTAATATTTTAATACATATAGAATAAATCAAAATGTCCAGTCTATCCCAAATACATTTTAATTGTGGACTTAAAAGGCTGGTCATCTCAACATACCCCAAGTTCATATTTTGCACTTAGAGAAAGATTATTTTTTTTCTACTTAAGAATGTGAGGGAGAAAAAAAATACATGCTCAATATTAGTCTAGTTTCTTCCTCTGCCTTTGATGAAAAATTGATATTTCTGTATAAATCAATTGGACTGTAGTACATTTATAATGACCTTTAATCCAATGAGTGGGTCACTGTAAATACCATAAAACAGGTTTTTTTAAAAACTTACTTTAAAATTTCAAGAGCTTCTGAGCAGCCATTTGATTCTCCATGGAGTTTTAATTTTGTTTTGTTTTGTTTTTAATCACACTTGTGCAGCTGTCTGCTATTTTGTTAACTTCACTTCTTTGTCTTTGTTAACATAAGATGCATAATGGAAAGCATATCATACATGCTGTAGCATTTTTAGAGAAATGTATGTCACTTGGTAATATAACACTACTTAAGTTTTCTAGCCTCCTGTGTTAAGCTTCACAAACTGCATCTGTAGAAACTCTTGAAACACAGCAATAAATCTCAAGTATTATTTAATATAATACACAGTATGAGCCAGAATTTCCTATGCGGTTTTGCATCCTGCTCTTCATGATCAGAACAGACTTCTCTATTTGGTGACGTATAAGCAAAGGAGAACTGTAATCTTCCAAAAGCTCCTTGATTCAATTATAGAGAATAAAGAACACATCTGAAATTGTCATTAATTGTTACTTACACAGCCCAGTGCAGCAGCTTTGAAGTACAGTATTATTTGTTGCTAGTATGTTGTTCTACTATACTTGAATTAACTCTTGAAGTCATAAAACATTTCATAAGGTATCACTTTGTTTCTACTGTATTTTGTGAACCCATAGTTAGGAGAAACAGTGTAAATCTAGAAGAGAAAATATATTAGACCCACCAGCTAACACCCACTCTCCAAGTATCTTGCCCACTCCTCAGATTGAAACAACTGTAAAATAATGACCACATCATTTACCATCAGTCTTGCATAGACGGATGACTTTCAATTTATGACAGAAGCAAATGCATTGCATGTGGTTTTATTGAAGAGGTTCTGAAAAAATAAGAGAGAGCATCTTTCCAGAATAGCTTTTGATCACACTGTCTGTCTGAAGCAATCTCCACAGCTCTAGGCAGGACAACAAAGTCACCTTGGTTAAATTAATGGCCCAGAAGTAGAAACAATTCTTAACTCTTGGGGTTATGTTAATATTGCTACAACAGACACAAAGAATCACATGACGCAGATGTAAATCTTAGAAGGCATTTCTCTATTTCTCTGACATCAGATAGTAGAATTCAGGCCAAAAAAGTTCAGTGTAATGATAAGAGAGCAAGATCCCAGAAAAGACAGGAGGGACAATAACATCCAATTGATACCACATAAATATCCAGATTGGGAACTCTGAGTGCATTTGCCTAAATTTGCATTCTCTGGAATCCTGCAAGTTTGCAAGATGCTACTGTTGGTAATTTTAATATAGGCTTCATATCTTAATTATATAGTGAGGTGTGAGTGTGTGTGTCTGTGTGTTACAGTGGTGTCTGTATGTGTATCAGATAGATGATGGATGGATGGATGGATGGATGGATGATAGATAGATAGATAGATAGATAGATAGATAGATAGATAGATAGATAGATAGATAGATAGATAGATAGATAGATAGATAGATAATGTCAGAAGTAAGTCTTCATCCTGGTTCATCCAAGCCGGGGATAAATAAGCAACATGGCGACTACTTTGGGAAGAAGGTTACATTTTATTGAAGAGGCAGAAAGATGGTTCTTGCAGGAAAGAGCAGAGGGAAGAAGGGGCTGAGCACATGGGTAGAAGGTTTTTATACCCCCTCTAGCCTTTTGTTTGGAATAGTTTCCTGTTCCTGTGGCATGAACTTTGAGGCTATTTCTGAGTGCTTTTCTAGGCCTTGATATCTGTGGTTTAATCCTATTATCATATCCTGCTTCCCTGGTGATGGGCTAATGACTTAAAGTTTGGGTGGGGTATGCAGATTTTCTCATTGTCTTCTTGAGTTCTCTGAATCCAACTTTCTGATGGGTTTACATATGCATTTGTATAGGGCTGGCTCTTGCTTGGGGCAGAGATTTGAGGCCAGAGAGATTTGGTTTCTGCTTTTTAAAAAATCCCTTTGAGGAAAAATATATTTTTCTGCCCCTTTTAATATTTCCTTCTTGGGGGGGCTCTGACGTCCTACGATAGATAGATAGATAGACAGACAGACAGACAGACAGACAGACAGACAGACAGACAGACAGACAGACAGACAGACAGATATCCAAAGATATTCCATTCCTGCAATACAAATTCTTCTCATTTCTTTTTCTTTTGTGTGTCCAGCATTGCCTTTCTTGCAACCAGTCCCAGCTAGCTAGCTTTTGCAGCCACAATCTCTTTTATCCCGCTCTTTTCCTTTTCTAACACTTTAATGTGTTCAAAGGTTTTATTGACTTTCACAGGAGTTCAAGAAGTTCTCCCGAGTGTACATGTTTAAGAAGAATATGCTTAATAATGATAACGCCCCGCGTGTGTTATTTGGAACAAGGTCTGTTTACTGTATTACTTTATTTAACACAGGACTTTTATATCCAGCTACCTCATATAATGACTCTAGGTGGCTCACAACAATCCACAAAACAGGGTTAAAAACAGAGGTACCCTTCCCCCCAAGCACTATACCAAACATCCTCTCCACTCAACACCCCCCCATGCTACCCCAATATTTGGGGGGAAAGCCAGATCTCCACAGTCCTCTGAAAGACTAAAAGAGTAGAATCTTAGGTGGGAGGCTGTTCCAAAGGACTGGCAGTTCTGCCAGGTTTAATTAGATGTATTGCCAAGTAGTGAAGATAAGAAAATGCAGAACTTCAGAAAGTGAAGAGTTATTATTCTGCAGCATCTCTTGTCTTGGAAAAAGGATTTTTTCAATCCATATTGAGACAGTCATCCTATTTCCTGTCAATTCCACGGTATCCAGCAACATTATCTCGAGCATCTAATTTGATTCTGGCACTTTGCAGGCACTGAGAAAGAAAAGGAAGGGGCCTGTTCAATGGGTGACTTCAGACCTAGTGATAGCTACATCCAGTCAGTGTCTCTGTCAGGACTGAGGAGACTTCTTGGAGAATGACTTATAACATCATCGCATCTCCCTTGTTTCACAGCGCAGGCTGCTCTCCACACTGAAATACAGGTCGTCCTCGCTTACCGACCGCCTTATTTACTGACCCCATTCAAAATTAGGATGGCGTAAAAAATTTGCTTTGCAACCAGTCCTTGCGTTTATAACTGTTACAGTGTCCCACAGTTACATGGTTGCTATTTGTGAGCTTCTCAACTGGCTTGCAACAAGCAGAGTTAATAGAAAAAATGGAAATAAAATCGCAAGTCACGGTCATGTGATGTTTCACTTAGCGATTGTGGGGGAAGGGAGGTCATAGGCCTCTTGCCATCACCTGAATTTCTGCTTAGCAACCACGGCACTTAGCCATGGTGCAGCTGGTCCCAAGTGTGGTTGCTAAGTGAGCGATGTTACGGCTGAAATAGAAAACAAATTTATTTTTAAACGAATCCCTGTGGATGTGACAGGTCCAACTTCCTTGTTTGCCTAATTTTTTATACTTAAGGAAACTATTCCCTTCCAGAACAAAGTCCTCTAATACTTCCCTTGCCAAAAAGGAAGAAGTACATCTCACCTTAACAAAAGCAGAATAAAATGGACTAGACTCGCAGGAGTGTCAAACTGCCGGCCCGTGGGCTGATTGCATATATGGAGGCCGTGCCCACCCCAGCTCCGGCAATGCAAAAAAAGTCGTGATATGTCGCAACACATCACATGACGTGGCGAGTTTGACACCCGTGGACTAAAGGCAGCAGAGATCCAGCCCCATTTAATTGTCTGAGACAAACCAAATAAGAACAGGGTCAACAACCTAACTCAGCAAAGCTGTAAATGTTCTATGGAGACCAAAGCCATCCACTCTTTATCAAGGATACGAGAGCTATTTCCAGCACCCCTGCCCCCTCATGATTCTTCTTAATAATAAAATGGCTTTCCTTACATAGAGAAAACTTCTCCAGTTTTCCTCTTATGGTACTAAAATCTTGACAAGTGCCAGAATTTCCTGCTCCACAAGTTCAGTGTTCTTATAAAATGTTTGTTGTTTTCTGTTCCATCTTTTCACATTCAATGACACCAGTCTTCCCTTTTCTGTTCCACTTCATAAAGAAATGAAGGGATCTTCTTGTGTTTTCATTATTTCATTATTAAAATATTATTACTGTGGCAATATTATTACAGTATATTTGCTTTCATTTGTGAACCTTCTTTTCTTTTAACCCCCTCCCCCTTTCTCCCCAACCTGATTTTACTAGGTGAGAAGCAATGTTTTCTTCCTTCCTTCCTTCCTTCCTTCCTTCCTTCCTTCCTTCCTTCCTTCCTTCCTTCCTTCCTTCCTTCCTTCCTCAATACTTAAACTTTATATAGAACTGCAGATGGTTTTATCGTCTTGAATGTTACTCCAAGTGGCACATCTGTTTTTTGATTGGCTTAAAGTGGGGGAGCGGGGGGAGAAAAGAGACTGACCAAACTCCCTAAGGGAGTTTCCCATGGATTCCATCAGGAGACTGCTGGGTGCCAGATTAGGGCTGGATAGTAAGTCTAGAATCAGCATATGTCAGAAGTTTATTTCAGTATATGAATACAGTGGCACTATCATTACATGCACAAAGATGGAAAGATTCAGCATTATCCACCATGAAGGAATGATTGGTGAAATTAACAAAACTTGCTGATGGCCAAGTTGACTTCTTTGAATAGGAAAAAATCATTATTGTCATTCACCAATGATTAGAAATCCCTTATGGACTTCTTATTGAAAAAAGAAATTGTGTCTTATAGATCTGATGATTAGAAAGAATAGATTATAGAAAGAAAGGAATTATGATGTAATCTTAGAGACAGAGAGTTTGATTAAATTTGAATGTATAATAGTCAAGAGGAAAATCGGAAGCCATTTATTTATATATTTTTTCAACTTTTCTATGTTTTTTATTTTCTTTTTTTTTATCCCCTTTTTCCTTGTCTCTTCCTTTTTAAAATTTTAATAACAGCTCAAGACATGGCTATTTAAGCTAGCAGGACTGGCCTAAGGGGTATTTTAATTTGGTTTTAAAATAATTTTAAAAAAGTAAAGGCCAACAATTAATATTTCATTTTAACTACATTTTAAATTTAGTATTATTGTATTAGTTATTCTGTTTTAAACTGGCTGTAAGCCGCCCTGAGTCCGCTAGGAGAAGGGCGGGGTATAAATTTGAATAATAAATAATAAATAAATAAATAAATAAATATTTTTTTAAAAATTGAATGAGCATATGCCATCCATGCATGGAAGTCTCTACGGGAGACTTCTAAAATCCAGTGGTGGAATCTTACTGGCAGAATGGAGATGGCAGTAATTGAATCTGCCTCCCTGGGAAGGTCGACAGCACCAAAACGGTGGGAAGGACCAGTTAAATCAAAGCCACACATCTTTTTACATGTATGCATTTATGCANAAAAATTGAATGAGCATATGCCATCCATGCATGGAAGTCTCTACGGGAGACTTCTAAAATCCAGTGGTGGAATCTTACTGGCAGAATGGAGATGGCAGTAATTGAATCTGCCTCCCTGGGAAGGTCGACAGCACCAAAACGGTGGGAAGGACCAGTTAAATCAAAGCCACACATCTTTTTACATGTATGCATTTATGCAATGCATGCAGTGTGCATTAAGAAAGGACAGGGTTTTGATCACCAGGTCATGCCCACTATTTTGACCCTTTTGGTTCCCCCTACGGGATGTCCAGGGTTCCACCAATTCTAAGATTATAAGAACTGTAAAAATGTTGGTTCTCTTTTTTTAACTAGGCCTCAAAAGAATACCTGGTGCATGCAACTTTGTTTGGCATATGTGGGAAGGGGACAAAAAAGGATGTAGCTCCACCACTCAGGGACTGTGGTAAAACATGGTCCAGACACAAAACTCTAACACTGTTGTGGCTGAAATGGAGGAAAGTTAGTTAAAACTAGAAGGCTATTTAATATCTAGAAAATAAGTTGATATCACTTCAGCCGGCCCCATTTTCCACCCAATTTATATGCATGGGAGAAGCGACTAAAAGCTGCAGTGCAGAAAGGCCTACAGACAAGGTAAGTTAGTTGTGCCCCAGTTTGGCAACCAGTTTATTATCATTTTTTACTCTGTTGGCTTACCTAGCAACAACAAGCCTTTATTGACTCACAAATCAGGTTCCGCATTTGGAATCCATTTCCATGGCACTTTAGAGAAAACGCTGTATCGGGTTAAAGTTCCCTTTTGAGTGGGCTGTAAGCCAAAGAGGCATTCCTCTTAAATCATTAAACCAGCCTTCTTAAACAAGATATGTTAAAAACCCTTTCTTCCAGCACCTGACCCTTTCCCATCCCTCCTGCCTCCTGATTCATATACTTTACTCACTGTCTAGTTAAATTATTTTGATTCGAAATCATTACTCAAGTAGAGCATCTTGGTGGCATGAAAGGCAGGTGCTGCTTATGATGGTTTCTGGTGGATAAATGGAATTGATGGCACATGAATCTGTTGGCAATTACCCACAGGGCTATTCTCTCAGCCAAGATGCTGCAAAGGCACTCCTCCAAATTAGATATCTGCAGCAGCAGCAACAGCAGCAGCAGCCACAGCCTGTTCAGTTTTCCACGATTGTACAAGCATCAGTTTTGTATCCATTATAACTTACTTGATTTGTAGTAGAATAGTATAGTTTTGAGGAGACAATACAGCAGACCCTTGTATCCGACACAGGCAAAATTTTCTGTTTTGCTGTGGATTATTGTCCCATTCCCTAATTCCCTAAGTACAATTAAATGCCAGAATAAGGTCTTTTTTAAGAGAGAGAGAGAGAGAGAGAGAGAGAGAGAGAGAGAGAGAGAGAGAGAGAGAGAGAGAGAGAGAGAGAGAGAGAGAGAGAAAACCAGGAATTCATCTCTCAAAGCAAGGACATAAAATAATTGTGTGGATTGAGAGCCTCCCAGAATTGGTTGAACGATGGGTGGATATATAAATGTTTTAAATAAATAAGAAATAGCAAGTTTGTAAGGGCTGTTAGGATAAGAAAAAATAAAGAGAAAGAGAGTTTATTTTGTAGGTTTTGAAGAAAAAAGAAATTGTCAGTGTATTTAATAGGCAGCAATCATAGACAGTGATTGATAGCAGGAGTAGAAGGAACTTTTTTGCAGCAAACTCTTTCATCCAGTTGCTGCAAACACACTTTTTTTTTTTTGCCAGTGGTTGACCTTGCCTACTCATGTGTTTTATTTATTTCACTCTCAGCACAATTTTCTTGGAACAATAATGCGGTTGATGATTTTATCGAAGGAGATTTAGAACCACTATTTGGCATAACTCCTTACTTTTGCCAGTCGTGCTGTTCTGAAAGGAGATTCTGTCAACCATATTACAAGCACCGGAGCCCATTTTCAAAGTTTATTTGATCAAATGATGGAACAATAGAACTTTTCCTTTAAAAGGCTTGATTAATGACTAATTACTGAATATTCTTACAAAGGGACTGTGGTTGAGTCCATTATGCCTGTTGCACAGAATCGGAGAGAAACAGTATACAATATGCAAGATAAGACTTTTGTGAGGAGAGTAATCCTGTACTAACAATACATAATATTTGTATGTTATGCAAGGACATATATGGGTTTAAAAAAATATATTGTGTGTTGCTATAGGTAAATACTGTAAAGTTGGCACCAGCACCTCAGCATTTGATCATACTGATATAACGGACTGTCGCTGTGACATGTGTTGTAAAATTCCAATTTGACTTTTAAATCCCCCTGAAGCTTATCAAAAGGCAATGGATGCTATTGGCTGGGATCTTTCTGGCATTGTTTGGCATATGGGTAATATTGTCTGTGTAGCTACCGTTGAGAGATCGGGGGGGCAGTTTTTGAAAGTTTTCATAAAATATTCAAACTAAGCAAAAGCAAACTTCACCCTAAATCCTTGAAAGACTGTTTTATTGGGGCACACTGCATCAACTGAATGAATGAAACTTAATCATTCGAGCCAGAACCTATTCTGATAGCTAAGGTCCTAAAAATATGGATTTGTGTTCTTTTCTACTTACCTGTAGCTATCATGCGAAATGTATTCTTTCTTATGTGGATATTTCAGAACCACAGTATCTGTTGGCTTGCATCTCACATCACCTGAAATATTCGTTAATTAAGGAATCTTCTCTGGCTTATTAGAATCTGAACACAGATTCTACACAGATTGACTGGTGGCAAGATGGATCAAAGAAACTGTTTTATATGCCAACTATTTTCTTTTCCAGGGCAGAGGTATTTACAGAATGAGTACAGAAATTTGGGATGTGTACAGACTATACTTCTCTGTAGCGGCATCCATTTGCGCTGTTAACAAATATGCCACACTTGTACTTCAACCTCATAAAACCACCATTTACACCTCACAGCCAGCATCTCATCTGGAAATTATAATCACGAATGAAGGCAAATTTACATGTCCCAGGATAATGTTGCAGGATCCAATTTGGACCAGTCACCAGGACCAGAGATTTTGTCTTCCGAGCTTTTGGACTCATGCTAGAGCCCATCTTCAAGGAACTTCTCTATAGCAGAGTGTATGCTGTTCTGTGTGCCTGTTGTAAGTGGCTTTTTAGGTGTTGATTGGGGTGTGTGGATGGTTGGCTTTTAAATCATTAGCTGTTGTTTGCTTGTGCTGCCTTCTAAGTACTTGATAGGCTAGTGGTAAATCAGCATTCCTGTTGACTGACGAGGGGTCTGTTTCCCAGGCTTCAGTCACGTCCCTGGCTGTTTTGGTGCCTGCTCGACCAACAATCTTGATAGCTGCAAAATTGGATGTGTGTCCTTGTTCATTGCAGTGTGAGGCTACCAAGGTGTTCAGGTCTCCTCGTCTGACTGCTCACTTGTGTTCTTGCAATCTGGTGCAAGAACCAGATTATAATCTTTGTGGCTCAACCCATTTCTGGGAAAATGAATATAGCTGATTTCTTGTCATATCTTTCCCTTAGCTGATTCAGGATCAAACATATTGATGGAGGAGCATGTTTGATGTTTTTTTAAGGTAAGTATGTTGGATTTTGAGGAATTATTATTTTAAAATACCCTCACTTGCTATCTATAACTAGGGAGGCAGCAAGCAACCTGGCACCACTAACTGTTAAATTAATTAGACAAATGGAATGGGAAAAGAAAGTAACTTATCACCACATGGAAATGGAAGAATAAGATCTTCAATTGCTAAAATCATGAAAAAATACATGGAACCAGGAAGTAATTCAGTAAGCATGTAATTCAGTCAGATGAGATCAGACAAGGACCAGAGCAGGTCAGAGAGAAGAATATAGGTAGTCCTCAACTAACAACAGTTTGTTTAGTGACTGTTCGAAGCTACAACAGCACTGAAAAAAGTGACCTATAACAAGTGGTGGGATTCAAATATGTGAACAACCGGTTCTCTGTGCGGATGCTGCTTCTGGAAGTCCATTCTGGGCCTGGGCAACAAAATCTTAGCTACCGATTCTGCTGAAGTGATGTGAACTGGCTGAATCCCTCCACTGCTTATGACCATTTTTCACACTTACAACTGTTGCAGCATCCCCATGGTCACATGATCAAAATTCAGCTGCTTGACGGTAGCAGTGTCCCGGGGTCATATGATCCTCTTTTGTGACCTTCCGACAATCAAAGTCAATGGGCAAGCCAGAATCACTTAACAACCATGTTACTAAGCAACCACAGTGATCCACTTAGCAATTGTTGCCAGAAAGGTCATAAAATGGGGTAAAACTCACTTAACAAATGTCTCGCTTAGCAACAGAAATTTTGGGCTCAATTGTGGTCATACGTTGAGGACCACCTGTATTAATAAATCAGTGCCATATGACTTAACTATGTTATAGGTCAACAAAAAACTAACCTGGCATGGAAATAATATTTGATGGAAACTATAGGCAAAGAATTTTTTTAAAAAACAAAATTTGCAGGCCTCCACTGGAAGAACTCCATCATTTAAACCCTCCCCTGCACTACATAGCTAACTTCCCTAAGGCCCAGGCTAGCTGAGCATCCAAGCTAAGAAGTGGTATGTAAGTTATATGAGAGAGTAAATATATGTTTAATTAAAAAAAAATCTTGAAATCGATATACGTCTCTTGTTGCTGAATCTCTATAATGTCTTGTGTTGATTACTGCATCAGTTTAAGCTACCTCTTCAGTGACTGGCAGCCATCTTCCATACCAACATAGAAGCTGTGAACACACAAATGTAAAGCAGTACAAGAGGCATTTCTTTTGCAGCTAAATTCTCCTGTAACAGGAAGCTGCCAAACATCCTAATGTCTTTTTCCCCGCCAAAACCTTCATAATTTGGTTATGTTGAACTACAGTTCCCACAATCCCAAGCCAGCATTGCTTTTGGAGGTATGAGCCAATATTTACCATACTGAGTTTCACTATTAAGTGGAAAATTCGAGATGGTGATATAAGACATGGACATCATCTATGACCGCTGAGATGTGATTTTCCTATTTCAGACTCAGAGAAAAGCAATCAGCAGCTTCCAGTGTAACACTGAGACATTTGATTTGCCAGGAGAAAACTTGCTCCCCCAATGAAGCAAATATAAAAAGTCTCTATATAAATCAACTTTGATTACATATAGATACATAGCTAGGATGCTAGCCACCGATTACATGGCTTTAAGAGAGATTACCAGATTTAACAGAAGATGGTTAATGGATGCCTTAAAATTTTCCATGTTGAGAGATAATGTATCTCTGAGCGATACACATTGCATGTGCAACAATAGATGACCATAAGCTGGATCCCTTTATGAGAAATGTCAAAGCAATTAGCTGATTATTAGAGGCATTGTTATGTATTGGACAGCTTTGGCCTCCTCCATCAAAAGTTGTTAGCCATTGTTAACCATTTTGCAATCTTTATATGGCTACAAATCCTTACGCCTGAGCAAAAAAAAATTAAAAATCCACATGTTCCTCTAAAAAGGTTACAGATAGATGCTGCATTTATGCATTCAGATGTAAATAAATTGCTGTGAAAGAGTGCAAAGGGCACATGCATCTTTTCTTCCACCTTTGCGTCCTAAAAAAATACCCTTCCGTTCTCAGTATGATTGTCTTCATTCTCTGCCTTGTGATGATGCTTTTCTTCTACTGTATATTATCTTCTGCCTGCGTGGTGCCCTAGTTATTGAATTACACTTTTATTTTGCTGAAATAAAAGGGGTTATTAATGAGCCAGGAGCAGCACAATGAACAATGTTTGTACTTATTGAAAGTAGTGATAACACCATATGCTGAAAAACATATAAGTGAAATATTTATAAGATATGGCTCTGGCAATGACATCAAAGTACAAAGAGATATAGTTTTGTCTAAATGGTTATTTGATGTTACTTCCACTTTGAAGCTATTTCAGTGGATATTAAATCAATGTATTCCAAATAGTAAAATAGTCATTGAGAATCCTAGTAGACCGCAGCAGCACACAAGCCCCAGCAAAAAAATAAACAAGCAAAACTAAAACATTGTTAATGCTGCCATATTATTGTTATCAATATTAGTTGTTGTTTTTTTAGTTGTTTGTTTGTTTGTTTGTTTTATTCAATACTCTGGGCAGATGGTCCAGCTTATTTCATTACAAGTTCTTTCTTTCCTTGAAAAAGAATAACTGGTTTCATGATATAACAGACATACAATTGATTCAAATATTGCCTATAGCTAAAGAGACTCCCTTTGTGATGACTTCTTACACATACGATGACTCAGATCTACAGTATATACTCTCAATGTAAACGTTAGGCTTTTTTGAATTGTTATGTGTTTTATGTGCTTCAAAAAGCTGAGGCAAACTTTAATTCAGATATTGGATTTGAAATCAGTCCAGTCAAATCAAACTTTCAAACTGAGTTGGAAAACCAAATTGAATGGTTTTCTGACTCAGTCTGAATTGTTCAGTGTGACTCAATAAATTATCCCCAATGCTTGGATCAATTTGAATGATTGAATGGAATGGAAAAATTCAGCTGAATTGTTTAAGTGCACTCGATGCTCTGATTTCCTTAATTAAGTCTACACACAAATGCCAAAAACATAGAACCGGCCACTGATATCTTGATTGGAGACAGCTCTCTGTTTCAAGTCAAGCTAATGTTTTGAAACAGATCACTCTAGTGATTGGAATCAAGGTAGCTCTCCAAAGGAGTAACTTTTTGCACAGGCCAATGGGCAACATGGAATCTTCATGATGTTGAAGTCCATCAACCCTAGTTTCCATAGCCAATGATGAAGGATGCTTGGAATTGCAATCTAACATCATGTTGCCAGTCCTACTCCAATTCTATGCAAAAATTGAACTGATTGCAGGAGAGTCTGTGTTTTTATATAAATACTTTTAAAATCTAAGGCATATTTTGTCTAATTAAACAGTCTTACCCAGAGGCCAGAGGTCATGTATTTCTTTGCTAACTTTTTTTTTACAAGTCCTTAATCTATTAAAGGAATGCCTCCCACTCAGAGTTTCTAAAAGTAAAAACACAGTGTCTCTTGGCTGCAATCTGGCAAGAATATTTTTGATTATTGAAATTGAAATTGATTTTCAACAAATAGACTTTTTTTCTGCATTTCACATGAGAGGAGTAGAATTACTGCAAAATCAGACCTTATATAAACTAGGGAAAAAGCTCATAACATTTTATAACAGAGATCATGCAGCATGTTAATAGAACATTCTGTGTTATCATAAATGTAGGAATTGATGGCCAAAAACAGGGAGCCCATGAAAGTTGGAGTTAACTCATTGCCATCTTACTCCATCTGTAGCGTGTTTAAATGTATCATAGGTTGTTATGTGAGCAAAACTGGGTTAACTGAACCTGTTAATTCTTAGTTCCCCAAGTTATCAAACTGGGTCATTTAAACACACTTGTTAGTTCTTACTTCAACCGTGTCAAACAGTTGGCTGACTTCGCTCTCTCTTCAAAACTAATACCATGCCACAGAAAGGCCACGTGAAAATGGAGAGCCCATCCATTCAGGTTTTATCACGCAATGGATAAGTGAAAAATGAGTAGGCATGCTGTCTACAGTGGCAAAACTCATATCATTTCACTGTATTCACTCACTCATTCATTCATTCATTCAATCAATCAAACAAACAAACAAACAAACAAACAAACAAACAAACAAACAAACAAACAAACAAACAATCAGCAGGGGCAAAATAAATGAATTGCAAATGGAAAAGGAAATGGAAGCCTCCTGGCTAGCTCTAGTCTAGAGCAGTGGTTCTCAACCTTTTTAATGCCGCGACCCCAACCGGTCGTAAGTCGAGGACTAAACCGGTCGTAAGTCAAGGACTAAACCGGTCGTAAGTCGAGGACTAAACCGGTCGTAAGTCGAGGACTACCCAACCGGTCATAAGTCAAGGACTTTCCCTGCCCGGGAGCGCTGCGCATGTGTGGTTCCGCCCCCTGCACCGGCCGAGGCGTAGCTGGCAAGCGGCAGAGACGGAGCAGGCCGACCACCAGCTGGCCCAGCCCAAGGGAGGTAAGGCACCCGCTGGAAAAGGGGGAAAAATGGCGGAGAAAAAAAATGGCGGAGAAAAAAAATGGCAGACTGCCTTGCTTGGCGACCCCCGTGAAATGGTCGATTGACCCCAAATGGGGTCCCGACCCACAGGTTGAGAACCACTGCTCTAGAGAGCTCATATAATGGTCAACAAATGATTCATCTGATCATCTGAACTTGCCCTGGTACATGAAGGTGAATGAATATCAGGGAAAGGGGACTGAATTTGCAAGCAAAGACCCCAGAATAGATCCAGAGGATCTCTTTGCCTAACCATAATGAAGTTTTTAATTCAGTTCTTTGTCAACCATCTCCATAATGTAACTTGCTTATTCCATTCCTGCAATATGGCGCGGTTTGTCTTTGTGCCTCATTCTCACCACAGTGCACAGCTTGCTAGCATCCTTCCAAGGAGAAGAAGGAAAACATGACATCAACATCAGTTGCTGCAATCACTCTTTTGTTTTCAAATGACCTCTAGCAAACTTGCCAAGCATGAACACAGCAACTAATTGATGGACAGGGTTGATTGCTTCCCCTCTTCCTATACTTGAAGCGGCTTCAAGTTAAAAACCAGAGGCAGCAACATCAAATGCCTAATGAGACTAATAACTTAGAGCAAAAAAAATAGCAGCAACAGGATTCCAATTGAATTGCGTATTTTACATTGTCCTTCACATTGCATAGCCTGGAGATCCCAGAATTCTGTACAGTCCTTAAAACCAAGGCTCTTCCCAAAATCATCCCTCAAATATAAGAATAAATGTGATTGATGGAAAATACTACTAATTAGTAGTATTAGTCATTGTAGTTAACATATTAGTCATTGTAGTTCACATATTTTTGTTAATTAGTCATTGTAGTTAACATATTTTTGTCTGGCTTGGACCACGGTATATTTTAGAGTGCAATGTTCAGCACTCAAAGTCCAAGGATGGCCCTTAGTTTCAAAAGAGTCAGAAACATACGGCCTATATCAGGGGTAGGCAACCTTGGCTCTTTTATGACTCGTGGACTTCAACTCCCAGAATTCCTGAGCCAGCATAGCTCAGCTTGGAAACCTCTCCCTTTCCCCTCAGCATGGCTGGCTCAGGAATTCTGGGAATTGAAGTCCACGAGTCATAAAAGAGCCAAGGTTGCCTATCCCTGGCCTATATCATCTACAGTTAAATCTGGAGACTATGTCCATAGATTTTTTAAATAGATGGCAAGTTAGAAAGACCTCATATTTTAGGGTGCGTGGCTTTGTGCTATTTTCCCCCCCGCTTTTATGGACTTATCAGTTATTATCAGTTTCCACTTCCCTGAACTAGAAAACAAGAAAAGAACAAAAATAACTCTGCATCTGGTGGCCATTATATTAGAGCATTATGGAGGTTCTGATAGTCCTTACATTCACCCCACATACAGTCCCATTACATTTTAAAGAGCTTTAGCTCGCACGTTTAATTTCTTCCTGCTGAGAAGCGGGGGAAATTAAGCATTGGACAACCCATCCAAAATGTTATTCACTGGGATTCCACATTCTTAATTCTGAACAGGATTCTGACCATTGAGCTGGCAATAGCAACCATTCTTTGAACTGAGAAAAATATGGCTACCCTCCCTATTTATCCCCTTCCAAAACTGTGAGCCTACAATGGCTGCAGGATATTTCGCCAGAGACATACGGACATCTGTAAGCCTTTTGTAATTTTTTTTTTTTTTACATCACAAGGCTGGCTTTCTTGTCTGGTTTCTGTAAATGCCCAGCTTTGTGAAACTACAGCAGGTGCTGCCTCAATAGCATATTGACACAAAAATTAATGTTTATTTTGAAGGATGCCATTGTGCACTACAGCCGATCACCTATTGTTTCAGCAAACACAGAGTTTCTCTCTCCTCCATTTTCCCTGTATGCTTATTTCTGCAGGCATTGGGAAAAGAGAGACACTCAATTTCTGATAATAACTATCAGACTAAATATGGTGCATGCATTGAATGATTGTATGTTTTATGGGCCGTCATGCCTTCGTTCTAAAGCTGAAGACCAGCATCATCTCTTTACTCTGTAGAAGAGAATATGAAATATATACGATGCATATTAAAGAATTAAAAACTGCTCCGAGTCCCATGATCTATCAGCAATGTTATTAATAGAAATGAATGTCTCAATAGTGGCTGATTGACAATTTTTCTGCCAAACAACACTAGGTAAAATTGTTCCAAGACTAAAGCAGCTCTTTTTCACATGGCTCAAACCTGCCAATTTCAAAGCCACTTCATATCAAGTCCATTGAAAATACAATACTGAAAACACTGAACATGATATGATCAAGCAACTAGAAATAGAGGAGGCATATAGCAATAGCACTTAGACTTACTGTATATACCATTCCATAGGGCTTTACAGCCCTCTCTAAGAGATTTACAGAGTTGGAATATTGCCTCCAACAATCTGGTTCCTCATTTTACCAACCTCAGAAGGATGGAAGGCTGAGTCAACCTTGAGCTGGTCAGGATCGAACTGCTGGCAGTGAACTGAGTTAGGCTGCAATACCGCATTCTAAACACTGCGCCATCACAGCTCATCCAATGCATGATCATCATCATCTTCTCTCTGTATATATTTGCATACAAACAAAACGCTTTATGATCTCCATTTAAGGATTTCCATACATTTGCTGAAAACAAGTGAAACCTATTGCAACAAGTCCCATGGCAAGCCAATTGATGAGAAGATCCTCTCGAGATTACACAACGCTTAGCAATGTTTCATATGTATAGATGTAGTAATGTAAATGCCTATCCACTTACCATGACAACCATGACCTGGATGATTGAGGATCTCCATAGACATCTATCTACTTATGGAAAAGAACATTGAATACTGAGTCAATTGAATCAAACCTAAACCAACACTAGAAGAAACAAAAAGGTGCATTTGTGTTAATTGGATATGGACGCTTCATTTGACACACCAGTCTTGGTTGCTAGAACCAATGCCTCACAAACACACAGACACACTGTTCTCCCTCTCTCCTACTCCACATCCAGCAAATATAAAAGCTTAAAGCTTTTGTAAAGCAGTACATTTTGTTACTCTCCCTTTCTTGACATTCTTATAGTTTGTACAGTTAAGATGCCTCAGCATGAGATGATAGTTTTACTATTTACTTTACCCAATCTCCTTCATTGGAAAGAAAATTCTGGGTTGCATTGATCAAATCCCCATTTTTAAAGCAGGGAATTGTTGGATCCCCACGGATAGCAATGAACAGGCACACATATAGACACTGTTCAAAGTTTTACCAGCAATTTTAAAGAATCCAATACTGTTATTATTTTGCCGTGCTTCTACTAGCATTTTTTTTTAAAAATGAAGTGGGTGGGAAAATTACCATAAAGTTTAAACGGGTAGCTAAGAAATTCTTGTAACACATTCTGCTGTGCCAGGGAAATGAACCATAAAGTCAGAATATATGCTAGTCTAAAGTTCTCCGCAATTAAAAAATAACCTAGAATGATTATTGGGTGCACTGCCCTATAGGGGTCACAAAGAAATCGTGTCTGAAACACAGTTTGCTGTAGATAATGGATGTGCCTCTTTTGGTATTCCAGGACAGGTGATTTATTAAATATATACATAAATAAATACATATTTAATTGATGTGGTTAATGATAAAGCAAGAGTTTATCTAGAATGCAAACATTGTAACATACAAGATTGTAACATATCAGATCAGACCATTAAACCATAAAGACCGATATAGGTTGAAGCCAACTTTGTGGCAACTTTGTGGCATCAGGGAATCCTTTCCCTAAGCATATGATTACTTGCACAGCTATTTGCTATACAATCCCAGGATGAAACAAGCTAATTTTCGAATGCTGTTATTAAATGGACAATTTAGATAAGATAGTGGCCTGCAGTTGGGCTTCCTCATTAGTTCATCAAGACATCCTGTCTTCTGCTGTAGTTGGACCCAGCTTGGGAAATCTGGAAATAGCTGCCATGCTATTTTCTCAGGACAGTTAGAGCACAATTTACAGGAATGCTCTATTGCAGTAGACGGCCCTAGACTTCATTCTATTTGCTAGATATGATGTCTGTTATTCTGTTCTAAGAAAGGCAAATTCTTGCCTAACTTTCCATATGTATCTCCTCTTAAGTTATTGTTCTGTGAACACAGATAACCTGGTGAATGAATTATTGGAACATAGAACCAGAGGATCGTCTGGAAAGCCACTGGTCTGCTTTCAAAGTCTTAAATAAGTCTTTCCTAAAGTTTCTGTGAACTGGAAATGTCAGTGATTAAAACAGAGACCTTTTGCATTCCCCCAAAGTATGGTCTACTGAGCTGTGAAAATTATGTAAAAAGATGCCCTCTAGACATATTTGTCCACAACTTCCATAATTCCTAGCGAAGACAGCAAAAAATATCTTCAGGCAAAAGGCAAAATGTGGAGATCATTTCTGGAGATAAATTCCCTTGTCCCGATCCTTTGTCGTTTACCACCCCCCCTCCTTTCTCTGCTTAAACTGCAAAGAAACATTTAAGTAAGTCTTTGCACACTTGTATCTACATTGCTTAAGAAACCTATTGATTAAATCATTTGCAGTTGACTTTTTAAAAACCCTGTATTAAATATATTTCAGTCAGAAACATTTCAGTTTTTGAGTCTGCATTAATATATTTCCATGTTTAAGACTGCAAAGGGGAAATAGTATTCATGTATAAAAGGTCTTCAATTCCTTAACATTTATTTTTTTCTCTAGGTCTCCTTTCACCTGGTTTGGTTGAAATATACTCATTTATACCGAATGAAATCACACACGAGAACTTTTCGTTCATCTGAACAGACTGATATCTCATTAAATGTTCTCAAAACCAGTTTGTGGCCTTCACCTACAAATTTTCTGTGATACCATCATGCTTTTGCTACTACTTAAATTGTTTGCTAGGGGCTGACACAATATTAATTGTGGCTTCGTTACTACTGGCCAATAGGTAGAAAAAATAGTTTTTCTAAGTGCCAGAATCCTCCAGAAAGCCATTTTGCAATCTGGGGGGGGGGGGGAATGGTTTGCCACCCACTCTAGTTTCTACAAAGACAAGGGTGGCTCACGATGAAGTGGAGTGAATGTGAATACAGGAAAGACTTGGTGAGCACATTGCTTTAATGCCAAAAAACAAACAAACCAAGAACATTACAACCAAAGAAGAGGAAAAACCCCTAAGAGCATTGAAAAATAGTTCCATAAGAAGCAAACCTAGCACTGTTGTCAGGAGAAAAATAATGCAAAATTAATCTGGAAACAATGACTGGGTGAGGTCAATTCAGCTTCGTAAAGAAAACAGACACTTCGCCTTCTGTCAAAAAAAGGACCAGAAAAAAAATGGAAGAGGTCAGATAGTCTCCCCCACCCCCATCCCATCTTTGCAATATTTGTCCATCCAATGCTGTCCTTCACCTCATAGGTTTCAACCTTAACATCTGTTTTGCCGGCATAGGATTATAAACAGCCAGCCCCTTTTCTTAACTATGCAAAGGTTTCTGCCCTTTCTCTCTCTTTTATAACTTCAAAATAGGGATTTTAGATTTTGGAATATGGTATACCTATGGACTTTAACTGGTCAATTTTCCTGGGAGCTTGACGGCCCACAGATAAGTGATAGATGTCCCCAAATATCCTTCATACAGCAAGTGAAAACACAGCAGTGCATGTATGGGCACCTTAAGGAAGTCAAAGGGAAGCAAAAGCTAAAATGGAAACCATAACTTAAGTATGAACCTGGGACATGAAAGGTATTCTGATCTTGTAACATACTTTATTATCATTATTATTATTTTAAACCACCTAGAGTCACTTAGGTGAGCTGGGCGGCGTAGAAATGTGATAAAATTTTAAACGTTCACATCATTTTTCATGATCATCTAGAGTGAAACCAGAGTGAAACCTAGGCTTATTCAGACATGCTGAATGTGCTTTGTTGAATTGGAGCTCTTTGGATGAATGTGTCGACTATGAAACTGAGATCAGTCACTTGTGAAATCTATTTATGCCCACAGGGAAGAGGCCTGCGTTTGACTGTCCAGCTTGCCCATGCTTGACTGCAGAAAGGTCTTTGTGCTACAGAGGCAAGCGAATGACCCTTCTGATGTACGAAATGTTACAGGAATGATTAGGGCTATTTTTACCAACTCTGCCAATTCGGGCAGTGAATTTTCTCCCTCCAGTGCATACCCTACACTAGAAGTACTAGCAGCTGTCTGTTGCTCAGTAACAGTTCAAGACACAGCCCTTGAGTCAACCGCAACCCAGGATTACTCTTCTGTTTTCTTTCTGGAAACCATTCAATAAATAGATAGATTTTTTTTCCTAAACTGCAAGTTGCTCAATTTTGGCTGAACTAGATCAGGTCATCAGTTTGTTGAGGAGAGGCAGACTGAGCACCCAGACAGTGGCAGTAGAGAGGCAGAAAAGATACTTGCTCAAGTCCCTCACTTCTTCCCTCTCTATAGTGCCCCCTGGTGGGGAGGCTGGTTCTGACTATGCCTTGATAGGATCAAGAATTCTGTGTACTCGGTATTTTGAGCCACAGTAGAGACTTTTCTTTCTTGTAATCAGGGCTTCCCTACTTATCATAGGAGTGTGGAGACACCAATTGATTTGGCAGCCCAGCCCAGAGGATTCCATGGAGTCCAAGAGGACAAATGTATCTCATGTCAAACAATAAGAAATCCATCCACATATATAATTCATTAATACAAGATCTGATTATGATTTCTAGATCAGTGATCTAAAACAGTGCTTTTCAACCCAGGGAACACGTGCCACTGGTGGTACTTTGGCATCTCGCAGGGGGTACTCGTGCGAAGGGTTGAAAAGCACTCTTTAAAAAAAAGTATTAAAAAAGTGTAAAAGTGTAGCGGGGGAATGAGTCAAAGCGGTGGCAGCACCGCACAGGCCCGTGGGAGAGTCAGCTGGAGCTGCAATGTTGCCGAGGCTCTGCTGAGCACCCAGGATTGGCGCAGGGCTCCAGCTGATTGGCGCTTCCAGGAGCAGTGCACAGCCCTGGGGAGAGGAGTCTGCTGGAGCTGCACCGAGGAGAAACGGAAGAGGGGGGGAGGGAGAAGAGGATATAAAAGGAGGAGGTTTTGGCAGGAAAGGGAGAGGAAAAAAAGACAACGGGGAAAGAGAAAGGGATAGAAAAAGAGAGACAGAAAGAGGAGAGGCTCCTTTGAGACAATCAGAAGGAGAGAAGGGGATTGGGTGTACAGATAGTCCTCAACCTACAACCACAACTGAGCCCAAAATTTATGTTGCTAAGTGAGAAATTAGTTAAAAGAGTTTTGTCCCATTTTATGATTTTTCTTGCCACATTCGTTAAGTGAATCACTGAAGTTGTTAAATTAGTAGCACAGTTCTTAAGTGAATCTGGTTTCCCCATTGACTGTGCTTGTCAGAAGGTTGCAAAAGGGGATCACATGACCCCAAAACATTGCGACCATCATAAATACGAATCAGTTGCAAAGCATCCGAATGTAAATCACGTGACCCTGGGGATGCTGCAATGGTCATAAGTGTGAAAAATGGTCACATAACTCACTTTTTTCAGTGCTGTTGTACCTTCAGTCACTAAGCGAACTGTTGTAAGTCAAGGACTACCTGTACCTTATCACTTTTTTCCTTTCTTTTTGGTCAAGTTTTTGACACCCTGCTAGGCGACTGGTGATACTCAAATATTGTCATATCCTAAAAGTGGTACGATTGGTGAAAAGGTTGAAAAGCCCTGATCTAAAAGGCATTACATACATTTAGCAGGACACCTCTAGATGCAGCCTCCAAGTTCAGAAGCACTGTACCTCAGTCTATACACTCTGTGGTAATAAATATGCTTCTTTATGTATGTTTATATTCACAAATATTCAACCAATTTTAGAGAGGTAGAATTTAAAATGGATGGTATAGAACAGGGGTAGTCAATCTTGGCTCTTTTATGACTCGTGGACTTCAACTCCCAGAATTCCTGAGCCAGCTAAGCTAAGCTGGCTCAGCTAAGCTGGCTTAGCTAAGCTAAACTGGCTCAGGAATTCTGGGAATTGAAGTCCACGAGTCATAAAAGAGCCAAGGTTGACTACCCCGGTATAGAATTTTCAGCAGAATCTTATGATTTGACTTCCGTTCATTTGTGATAAAGACAGCCCACCAATCCTCAATAATATGTACATCTATCCAGTCTGGCAGTTATTTTTTTCCCCATTTCCCACTTGTTTAACTTACAGATCACATGAAACCTAGTATTTTCTTCTTTTGCACTACTTTAGAAACAATAACTTTAGCTTTTGTTTATGGCATTAAACCTTTTTGGAACAATTACATTAAGGCTTCTAGAAGCATTCATGGAGGAACCTGTAAATCTTATACAGCTGACTTCTATGGATATAAAACTAGGATTTCCAGTAAAAGATGTCTGCTTTATTGGTCCTGATCTGAAATCAAAGGTATGTACCCTGAAAAATGAAAATTCAATGAATCTAAGCATGAACCTGGTGCTTTTGTTTCATTAGAATGAGATAACATTTCCCCATTAAACCATTAAGCTTTTTTTTATGAATGTATGAACGCATTTGTTGATCCATATTCCCACCACAAGGAATAAAGGACACTGATTCTTGATTAGAATTACAGAATTATTCTTCAAGGACTTGGTAACTCTTCATTTTCTACTAGATAATCTTTCTTTGCATAATTGGCTCCCCTAATTAACCTCCATATTCCAAGATAGGCATTCTTTAGTGAGTTTCTGTTAAGTTCTTCAGTGCTACCATCTACGGGAACAGCAGTAGCATTTCCTTCTTCTCCAGTGCTGCCCGTCTCTTCTGCGCTATGCTGTTTCTTTTCATCTGCTGACTCCTCTATTATTGGGTCTCCAGATTCTGCCTCCTTAGGCATCTCCTCCATTGAAAAGGGTGGTTGGTCTCCATCATAGTCTTTCTTCTCTTCTTCTCTAAGTTCCTCTTCCAGATCTTCATAATTACTCTGTTTTCTTGTCTCAATAAACTTCACCACACAATACGTGATGGATCCTACCGTGTTTACCACCACACCTGCTATAAACAGCTTCGTTGGCTCCACATCATTGAAGGCTACCATACCAACCGTGATGGTTGCAATGCTCTTCACAACGCCAACAAAACTAGTGGTGACAGCTGAGTTAATGTAAGTGCAATGAAGGGTGGTAAAATTCATGGCACAGCCCAATAAGACACAGGCAAAAAAGATGAATGTCATGAGGGGATCTTTCCATCCTGGGAACGACCAGATATTGATAGCTTCCATGCTGACAAAGGTGAATAAGATGAGAAAAGGTGTGGCTGAAACCGCAATGGCATACTGGGCTGTCAGAGGCCCGTAGTCACTATCTGCACTCATCTTTTGAATCACAACCAAATATCCTGCATGTACCAACACAGCCAGAACTCCAGTCACATACCCAATGGGATCACCAGTCAGATCACCAGCACCTGCCAATTTTGAAAGAAAGAGAGAGAGAATTTACATACCCTTGAAATATACGTTGTCACTGTTATATGAACTACATCAATAGTTTAATGAAGAGAAGGACGAGGGGGGACATGATAGCAGTATTCCAATATCTCAGGGGCTACCACAAAGAAGAGGGAGTCAAGCTATTTTCCAAGGTGCCTGAAGGCAGGACAAGAAGCAACGGATGGAAACTAATCAAGGAGAGAAGCAACCTAGAACTCAGGAGAAACTTCCTGACAGTGAGAACAATTAACCAGTGGAACAACCTGCCTCCAGAAGCGGTGAATGCGCCAACACTGGAAGTTTTTAAGAAGAAACTGGACAGCCATTTGTCCGAAATGGTATAGGATTTCCTGCCTGAGCAGGAGGTTGGACTAGATGACCTCTGAGGTCCCTTCCAACTTTATTATTATTATTATTATTATTATTATTATTATTATTATTATTATTATTATTATTATTATTATTATTATTATTATTATTATTATTATTATTATTATTATTATTATAAGATGGGCTATGTATTGGCGACAAGCATTTTAGGATACATGGAATAAATTGCTAAGAAGAGCTATCATCAATTTACTTGGGAACTGCTTGTAAATAATTGTATCTGGCCAATGTTGGAAAAAAAGTTGAACTAGGAAAGTTTTGAACAAATCTGATAAGGGAAGCCTTACATTCCTGAATTGATTTATTTATCTAGTTTCAGGAAAGACAGTAAAACTTTATTTTGGTGATTACAGTTCCAAACATTCTTAGTCAACGTAGCCACTGCAAAAAGACCAGTGATAATGGAAATGTTTGTTGAAAAGATTTATAGGATAACAAAACCATCTAATCTAATTCTATTTACTGACAACCATTCATCATCTACCGATAAACTGAAATAAGGTATAGCATGAGTAAAGAGAATCCAAAATGAACAACTCTCTTACACACCTGTCAGCACTAGATTGGTTCAAACTCAAAAACGAATAGATGAGCACCATCATCAATTATAGAAACCAGATTTTGAAACTGAGTCCATTCTTACACAGATAATTTAATCTTGCAGAGCTAATAACAATTAGGATTTATTTTGAGTGGTAAACTATGTATGGTTTAAGAATGTTAGATGGAGGCGCAGCAGTGACTGCCTGGATTAGGGTTAGTATTGTGGGTATTAATTTTTTTGCATTTTACCTTAGTCCAGGGGTCTTCAAACTTGGCCCTTTTATGACTTGTGGACTTCAACTCCCAGAATTCCTTAGCCAGCGTGCCTGGCTGAGGAATTCTGGGAGTTGAAGTCCACAAGTCATAAAAAGGCCAAGTTTGAAGAACCCTGCCTTAGTCCAACTTTTGGGGATAATATTCTTAAAGTATTGTTGGAAGCCCAGAATCAGGCAAAGCTTGTCTGTACAAATTTCACAAGTATTGCTTAAGATCGTCTTTAATTAATTTTACTGTTCCAATGATTTGCAGGAAAATTCAACATAGGAGTGTCTGCACAATGAGGATTATTTTTTCTCTCTGGTGATGTTATCCAATGGAAGAAAATACTGGGAAATTCAGGTCAGATAAAGGGGAGAATTTCATCAACTTTCCAAAGTTAAACTACAATAAGATATAAAGATGATTCTCTCTCTTTTTGGGGGGATTAGTCAAATTTAAGACATACAATTTTCTCTGTTGTTCTCAGTCAATAATAACAATAATAATTCAAATCTAAAACTAATCAAACACCATTGCTTTAATATTAAATATTAAAAACAATAGAAAAATTCAGTAAGAGGGAACGGTGTTTTTAAAAAGCTGCTTAAAATCAATTCAAACTAACTATAGAATAACTAAGATAGCTGTAGTCATAATGACTATAAAATGCTTTTCGTATCAGAGGCAGCATTTCTGTATACCAGCTGCTAAGAAATAACAAGAGGGGACTATTGGCCACATGTCCTATTTGTGATGGCCCCAGAAGCAGCTGGTTGGCTACTATGGAAACAGAATTTTGGACTAGATTGGCTCTTTGATCTGATCCAACATGGCTATTATGTTCCTATGACTGTAATTAAGAATTAAAGCATAGGAGTGAGCAGAATTTTCTTGAAGTGGCAAGGTTCCACTCTCTTCATTTGGTAGAATTATCAAACTAGAGAGACAGAATCAAAGTTAGAGGCAAAATCAGGACATTTTTGCAATTGCTGTATGGAAAAAATATATATAAAAAGACAGCATGGATAATCTCAGTAATACAAAGAGATGTTCACAATTGTATCCAGAGACCTATTTCAAATAGTTCTCATTGCTGGATATTTCTATGGAAGCATAGCAGCATATTCGTAGATAACACATACAAAAAAAATATATCCCTAAGCATAAAAAGAGCTTCAAAAATAAAAATGTCTCTTTTGTCTCTTTCTTTTTCTTATTTTTTTTAAAAAATACAAATACATTAAAATAACAACATTTTTTTAGAACAGTTGTGAAAACAATGCCACCGAGAGCATGTAGACTCGATCTTAATATTTACAAAGACCTTGTATCACAAGGCAAAACTCTTGTATCCCCAGTAGAAAATAAATATGAACCCTCTTTTAATAATGATAATAATCACAAGAGGATGTCATTTAGAACTGCATGAACATTTTATTCATTTATATTCAACTCAGACATTTTTTATGTCTACCTGAAAGCAACGGGCCATCAACCCAAGATTTTAACATTACTATATGTCTCAATCCCTCACCCCCCTCACTACAAAAGCACACCAGAAACTCTGGTAACTCAATTACTAGAAGAGGGAGTCAAGCTATTCTCCAAAACACCTGAAGGCAGGACAAGAAGCAACGGATGGAAACTAATCAAGGAGAGAAGCAACCTAGAACTAAGGAGAAACTTTCTGACAGTTAGAACAATTAATCAGTGGAACAACCTGCCTCCAGAAGCGGTGAATGCTCCAACACTGAAAGTCTTTAAGAAGAGACTGGACAGCCATCTGTCCGAAATGGTATAGGGTTTCCTGCCTGAGCAGGGGGTTGGACTAGATGATCTCCAAGGTCCCTTCCAACTTTATTATTATTATTAATTATGATGATGATGATGATGATGAATCATCGCACAGTCAGCCAGATGTTCAGACTGGATTTGGCATTTTGTCTACCTATCGAGTCCTTCCCAAGGACCTGGGATAGGCAGATGTGGATGTTTGATGTTATTACAGTTATTATTATTATTATTATTATTATTATTATTATTATTATTAAACATTTAGAAGTATCCTAGGAAATGGATACTTGAACTCTGCTACCTGCAGGTTTTATCCATGCCTTCCCTGTCCATTTGGTCAAATAGATGGGGTGTGAACAGCTGGATCCATGATGCACTAATATTTTTTGTGGGGAAGGATTAATGCTGCCAGCTTTGAAAAGAGCAATGATCTACAGCAGGGGTCCTCAACCTTGGCAACTTTAAGACTTGTTGACTTCAACTCCCAGAATTCCTCAAGCAGGGACCTCCAAGTTCCCTTCCAACATTATTATTGTTGTTGTTGTTGTTGTTTCCTTCCTCCCTGCCCCCCTTCTATTAAGGTGATGATAATAGACTTTAATTATAGATTATAGAAGCAATGGGACTGCCCAGGAGATCCATGATGCAGCTTTTCACTAGAGGTTTTTTTTTTGCATTCTTGGCAAGAGCTTGTATGTGACGGAAGTTAGGCAGCTAACAGGAGGCTGAAGAAGGGAAAAAGCAAAATTGGGGGAAAAAACCAGCTGGACCACTTCAAGTATCAGCTCTTCTGTACAAAAATAACATCCATGAAGGATAAGAATCACCATAGTCCATAACCACTACTGTTATGTGTGGGAAATATGGAAAAGTATATTTTGTTATGAATTAAAAGTTGTTATACCCACCTGTATACATTTTTGTTTGTTGATAAAGATACCTGTGAGTGCACAGGGGGGAAAAAACATGTGACTGCTTCAGCCTTCATAAGCTGAAGGGTAAATGAGCATTTATCATGGGAGAAAAAGCACACGAGAACCCCACAAACTTTAATCATTGGAAGACAGAGGAAGTGTGCTGTGAGCTGGGGTGGAATCAAAGACAGAAACTAGCACAGCCAAACTAAGGTTAGAAATGGGACAGCTTCACACAGTGCATTATTGCATTTTTAGCCAGGATACATTTAAGGCTATAGAACAGTGGTTCTCAACCTGTGGGTTGGGACCCCATTTGGGGTCGATCGACCATTTCACGGGGGCCGCCAATCAAGGCTGTCCGCCATTTTTTTTGTCCGCCATTTTTTTCCCCTTTTCCGGCGGGTGCCTTACCTCCCTTGGGCTGGGCCAGCTGGTGGTCGGCCTGCTCCGTCTCTGCTGCTTGCCAGCTACGCCTCGGCCGGCGCAGGGGGCGGAACCGCGCATGCGTGGCGCTCCCGGGCAGGGAAAGTCCTTGACTTACGACCGGTTGGGTAGTCCTCGACTTACGACCGGTTTAGTCCTCGACTTATGACCAGTTTAGTCCTCGACTTACGACAGGTTGGGGTCGCGGCATTAAAAAGGTTGAGAACCACTGCTATAGAAGGAGGGAAGGCACTTTACCTTTAGGTTTGTGCACACAGCTGTTTATATTAAGCATCTCTATTTGCCAGCAGCCAGTAACTGAATTGCCTGAATACCTGCCCCATGCATTTGGTTCCAAACACATAGATTTGTGCCTTCTAATGTGTAGTGCAATGCTTAGGAAGTGGCAGGTACCGGAAGACCTGAAGTCTTGCCAGCAGAATATGGGGGAGACAAAAAGAAGACCCTGTTAATTGTATGTAGCCTGGGAGAAGGCATGATGGGGGCAAAGCAAAGGTTAGGACTTCAATGGTTTGCTTTTCACATCCCAAAGTACTAGTCAAAGCCTTAGAATGTGTAGAACGGAGGCTGTAAGGTGTGTATGTGTGTGTGGGGGGGGGATGGAATTAGGTGAGAAAAAGGTCTAAAACATGTAGAGTGTAAAGAGCACCTATCCTGACAGGACTGGAAGAGAATTTAAAACAACACACAAGAAAGGACACCAGGATGCAAAGATGGGGAACTAGGAGAAGACAGTCTGGAAAAATTAATGGGATGGGGAAAGAAGAGTATTCGTTGTTGAGCACAACAACTATGAGTCTCCTAGGAGTGTAACAATAAACCAAGGAAACCTGGAAGGAGCAGGACCTGACTGGTGGGAGCAGGGGAAAGGGGAAGCAAATGAAGATCCAAGAGGGAATTGGAGCGCAGGGTGGGGGTGCTAGGTGGAGCGGAGAGAGACGAGATGGAAGGTGAGGTGTGCATGCCAAGGTTTGGGGTGGGAGCAAGTATGAAAAGAACGACAGGAAGGGGGGATTATGGAGGGGCAATGGTGAGGGGAAGGAGGCAGGGCAGAAGGGAACTGAGCAGGAATTGCGAGATTCCCGGTGCAAGGAGGAGCCCGCGTGGAGCCTCTTCCCGGGGCTCGCACTCACCTGCCAGAGCAGCCCCGCAGGTGGTGATCAGGACGGCCACCGACACCCCGAGGGAGGGGACGCCGTTCTTGAGCACCAGGACGCCGATGAGGAGGGTGACGAGGGGCAGGCAGCGCTTGAAGACCACATACATGGGCAGGCTGAGCCCGCGCAGGGACCAGAGGGTGAGGCTGGACTGCAGCGTGGAGAGGACCGTGGCCCCGGCGAAGGCGCGCCCCAGGCTGAAGCTGAAGGGCGGCATTTCCAGGGCGCCCCGCCGCCGCAGCACCTCCAGACTGAGCGCCGCCGTGGAGCTGGTCAGGCACTGCAGCACCGTCAGGAAGGTGAAGTGGTAGCGGTTGAGGAGAAACTTCAGCAGGATGTTGAGCGAGCCGGAGAAAACCCCGTGCGCCACCGCCACGGAGATGCCCAACGCGCGGCCCCGGCACAGCTGCATGCTGCCCCACACGGCGGCTCCTGCCGTCGGCGCCCTGCTCCCGCCTCTGCCGGGCACGGGAAGGAGCCTCGGTCCTCTCCTGGCTGGCAGCCGCCGGGGGGGCGAGGGGGCTCCGCGCCTAAGCAGCCGCCGGAAAGAAGCGAGAGACAACTTTGCCGGCAACCCCCGAGCGCAGCGCGTGTCGGCGGAGAGGCAGCAGCTTGGAAGGGGGACGCTCGGCGATCAATCGTGGTGGGCGGCGGGGGAGGGGGGGGGCAGGATCCGCTGGGAAATGTCTCCGCAGCTTCGGCCACCGGCAGCCTACCAGATCCCCCAGCTGCTGTTGCTGACGCAGAGGGGGGGCTGGGTGCCCCGGCGCTTCCCATTACCTTAATGAAATGGGGACAATCGGAAGAGCGTTATTGGCCACGTTTCCCATTTGACCCGCTGAGATTGTTCTGGCTATTATGAATCACGGGTCTTGCTTTGTTCCTGGAAGAAAAAAGCAAGGAGAGGGGGGAGTGGAGCTGGATTAAAAGGTCCCAGGGTGGGGCGACCTCCTCTCTCCACGTGTTAAATAATAATTATTATTTTACTGCACAAACTCGTCGGTTGCTTTGCCTGTCTCGTCGGAACCAAACCACTCACCCGCGTTCGCCCTCCATCGCAGGAACGCGCGCACACGCAAACGGTTGCGAACAAAGCGAAAGCCGAGCTGGGAAACCCGGTTGATAGTTGATGCTTTTCCGCGCACAATTTGCTAATGGAATCGCCAACCGTCCTTATTAAATGGATTAGGGTTAGCGTTTTCCTATACGGAAATACAAATATTGATCCAGCCGAGTCTGGCCGGTTTTCTGCAAGCTAAAGAAACAGGTGCTTCGGAAGTAGCGGGGAGAGTTAACCCTTTCAGGGGAAGTAACCGGATTAGGCGCGGGCCAAACACGACCAAGGAAGGTACCCAAAGCGCGCGAGAAGGAAATCTTAACGGTGCTTTTATGCCTGCAGGATATTCTCTTTTTTTTTTTCCCCTCTCTCTCTTTCCAAACTACTCTTCGAAATAACTTCCCACTTAAAAGTGGGGAAAGGAGGGAAAGAAAGAGGCGAAAAAGGAAGAAACGGCTGCAAAGGGAGCGAGCAAAGATGAGTTGCCCTGAAGTGATGGGAAACAGCCGTATTCCAAAAGTAAAAGGAAGCGAATCACAGACAGGCGCGCTCCGGAGTCAGATATAACTTACATGGCTAGAAATAGCCTTCCTTCAGCAGCCATACTGGGAGGTTGGCAACATCTAGGACGGTACTGGGAGGTAGGCAACTGGGAGGTAGGCAACTGGGAGGTAGGCAACCTTGGCTCTTTTATGACTCGTGGACTTCAACTCCCAGAATTCCTGAGCCTACCCCTGATCTAGGAGGTTGGGAAAGGCTGGCCAAGCCACATGGAGCACCCCAGGCCCAGGCCCCATCCCCACAGAAATGGAGACACAGTTCCACCAGCCGCCTAAGAGATGGCTTTGGGCATGGACCCGCTGCCTTGACCAAGGGTCCCAGCCAAAGCCAGCTCTTCTGGAAGGAGAAGCTCGCGGGCCGACGTGGAATGGATCTAGAAGCCGAATGCGTGGCTACGGGCTTAGACGGCGAAGCTCTTCCTCGGGGCTTCAAAAGAAATCCTGCGCTTTTGCAACGCGTCGAACTGTTGCAAGCGCAATTCTTCGCCAACGGTCTGGAGCCCGGGGGACAACGCGCGGCCTGATCTTTCGCCTGTTTCCCGGGGTATTGCGCGGGGGGGGGGGGGGTTGGCTGCACAAGCAGATCAGGAGATCAAAGGTTAGTCTGGCAAGCCTAGCCTTGTGCTTCCAGCAGCCCAGTTTATGCTTCCTTGCGGGGAAGCTCGCAATTGAATTAGGCATATGGCAACAGTCCCTTCTTCTTGCCTACAAACTGGTCTTGGAAGGGCTACTGACTGAACTAGAGGCCTTCGTTCGTGATAGAGGAGCTCTTCTTTCACATCCTTATGGTCCTGCTTTCTTTGACAGCAAAGGGCAGAGGTCCAGTCACCTCCAAAGACTTTAACATCAGGGAGACAGTTGATCAAAGCAGCAGTTTTGGGGAAGAATCAATAGGGGTAATCCGTACAGATTTATTGGTGAAAGGACTTTTGGACACCAGCAGCGGGCTGGGCAGAGTCCAAAATGCTGTTCTATTCTGAGACCCGTTTTCCCACCCCCTTCTGACATTCCCTGGTCTGTTTTGTGCTGTCTCACAATGCCTCCTCGGCAGCAGGCAGGAGCAGGTCTCTCTTGCTATAAAGCTCTTGAATTCCTTTCTTGCAGAGAGCGTTAGGCAAGGTATTGGTTGCACATCCCTGCCCAAGAGATGGGCAGGTGTAAGGACAGTGGGAAGAGCCAGAGTTAGTATTCAGGGCAGACTTAGATGGGATTACACATACAGACAGACACACAAAACATATTGTCTCTTTCCACAATAAAATTAGAAACAGTTGACGAATCAAGCTGCATTTCCTTCTGGTGGTCCAGAGGCTACACTTAACACCTAAGGTGTGAAACTATATGGACTATTCCTTTCCCCTCCCCAATGATTGGTTGGTCCATTTTACTTCATTATTTGCCTATTCAAGAATTTAGAAGTAGGTGTGGAGAATAGAATGAAGGGGAAAAGGTGTGAAACTATATGGACTATTCCTCCCCCCCCCTCGATGATTGGTCCATTTTACTTCATTATTTGCCTCTTCAAGAATTTAGAAGTAGGTGTGGAGAATATAATGACAGCGGAAGGAAGGGGAAAAGGTTCGTACAGCAACCTTAGGATGTGTGGACTTCAACTCCCAGAATTCCTCAGCTAGCATGCTGGCTGGGAAATCCTGGGTGTCGAAGTCCACATATCTTAAAGGTTGCTGAGGCTGAGAAACTCTGATCTAAATTAACACAGGTGACAATCTAAAGGAGAACTCATAAAAGAACACAGCTCCTATAGATACCAATATACTTGTACAACCAACCAATTTCCATGCTGTACATGATTTTTGAAGACTTTTTTTTAAAAAAAAATAAAAGATAAACTCAATATTTAATAATGCTGCTTGGCTATTATATCCTGGAGACATTCTTAGGAAAAAAAAATGGCAAGAGAGTGTTTGTTTTGCATGGTGCTTGTGTGTCCAAAGGATGGTTGGTGACAGAGAGCATCCTAGGTTCTATATAGCTTGCTTTTTTATTTTTCATTTTGTTTTTATCCCCTTTAATATTTTTTTTTACAAAAAACTTTGGGTGGTGCGAGTATGCCTAACACTCCTTCTTTCTCCTATTTTCTCCACAACAATCCTGTGAGGTGGGTTGGGCTAAGAGAGGATAACTGGCCCAAGTTCATCCAGTTGGCTTTCATGCCTAAGTGTCCTGGGTTTCTAGCCTGCTCTATACCTGCTGCCCTCAGGGTGATGTACCAGGATACTGTCTCATTACCAACCCTATTTCTTACCTTTTTGCATAGTTTGGCTGACTCTCTGTGTTGATCCAGCTTCTGTCTCAGCAGCCAGGAAATACATAGCAGGAGAGCAGGATAATGGCCTAATTTCAATTAGAAGGTACAGCAGAGGTTCTGCAAAAGGTGGCTCCAAGGGCAGAAGTAAACGTCACAAACCAGCATTTTCCAAACCATGGACTATCATTCCTTGTAAACAGCAAAGCAATTAAGTGTGTGCCTATAGCAATTACACATTCAAGCTGAGAATCCTTGGATAGAATCCATGGGGATTTGACAATGGTAATTTATCATAAGATCTAGAACTTCATTTCTTGTCATTGCTGTTTGCTTCAATTGCCCCTTTAAGTTAATTAGCTAAATAAATAAATACATTAAAATTATATGGCCTCAACTTGCTCAAGTTCTTTTTTAATCCCATTTTCCTCCAAAAGGAAGGATTCTGATGTTATTGGATTTTTAAAGTCAAATTGTTTTTCACTGTTTTATTATAAATGAATTTCTAAATCTTATTAGCTATACATTTTTGGGGGGATTATTTGCTCCCATTTATTTTGCCTAGTTTGAGAGAAATACCTAAAGCATTTTCTGGATATCATGATTATGTCAGATTTTATAGTAATGTTGCAAATTATGAAGTGGAGGCGTATACAGCAGAAAGGAGATAACATCTTGAATGAAAACAGGACCCCATGATGCTAGCAAAATTGTTGCCGTTAAAATGCATTAAGGAGCCAAATGAAAGGTCTGCTAATCTTTTTTTATTCTGAAATCTGAATTTTATGGTGATCTTGAAGAAAGAAAATTAAACATAGAGGGCATGGTGGTCAAAAAAGCCTACTGTATATTCCTCCACTACTTTAGAACGGATTCAATAAAAGTCATATATATGCATTGAAGATCTTTATTGGGGCTGTAAGAAAAGATCATTCTTTTAAAGCAATGCTGACAAAATGTGAGGCAAGGATTGCCACTGTCAATCAGTCAATCATTTATAATGGCCATAGACCATTATAGATTGCCAGTCATTTCCCACCATTGTTCCTTTGCGATTCTTTTTTTTTCCCCCCTCTCATTCTTAGAGTTAGACCTGCAACAGCCTATTACAGTCTAGTGATTCTAATCAATCAGCCTGCCAGCCTTGCCCTTTTACAGGGGCCCAATTTTATCATCTCTCCAATCTGTATTCTGTGCTACTCAGATGCTAGGTTTTTTTTGTTTTTGTTTTGGATTTCCCTCTCCCTTTTTCGTGCGACCCACAGATCAGAAATAGAAAAATTTCTGGGGCAAATAATTTGCATTCCTAAGAGAAAACCAAATGTAGAGAAAATAGCACCTGCATTAAAGAGTTTTTACTTTCAGATAACAGAGGAGAGGGATGGATGCAACACTGTCTCCAGACTTGACTCGTTTCATTTTCAAAATAGCCCTCTACTGAATAGATATGCAGAGGTCAAAAAAAATCAAATCTATCCATAAAAAGGCATAAAGAAAATTCAGGGAGGAGGTTTTTGTCAGCACTACATCTTTCAGCACATACAGTACAAAGCTGTACAAGCGGTTCTCCCTATTTCACTCCTTCCCTGAATGAAGTCATTTAGCGAATGCTAAAGATGTGGATTGTGTGTGAAATAGGTGGAATATCTTTGTATTTTTTCCCCCCAAAGCAAGGCACTTTAACAGCGGATTTCTTCACCCAAGTCATTTCAATGTACTTAAAAGCAGAGCTGAGGACGGTGAATTTTCTGTGAAAATTAATCAACAAAGCAGTGACTAGCTAACAGAAAGAATTAGAGGGAATTTAGAGCTTGACATTAACTTGTAAGCACTGCTGAGAGTTCACTAAATGCACAAGCGTCAGTTTAAATTCCCACATAATGACTAAGCTTAAACTAAAAAAGGGGGGAGGCGAGTGGGGGAGAGAATCATATAACCCTCTTGAGCTCCCTGGAGGAAAGTCAGGAAATACACATTCTAAATGTACTTGCTTGGTTGCCTGCCTGAGTGGTAATCCTATAATAACTGGATGGCAGCAGGTTAGGGAAATGATAGGATCAGCAGGCAGTAACATCCTGGAAGAAATCAAGTCAACATGGGCATTAAGTCTTACCAACAAATAGTTGAGCAAATATATTCTAGTGCACTATGAACCAACATTAATCCCCTGAAGGGAGCTTGAAATATGGAGTTAACTGGATCATGGATTGTTTATTTAGGAGACCAAGATGCTATACCTTTGATCTTATAGATTGTTCAGTGACTGTTCATAATTTTGTTGTTAGTACTCCACCCTAAGAGGTAAATGAATTAATCCTCTAGGAACAGTAACTTCAGTCTGTGTTCACAATAATTAAAAAAAATCATACTGTGATAAACATTCAGAATAGTTCCATATAAATCTTCAGATTTTAATGGCATGCAGTGAGGAAAATAGGAAATAAGATTATAGACTTACAGGATTGACTTAAAATGCTATTTTTGAATGCTACTGAAAGATCTGGAGATACTGCAGTGAAACCTTAAAAGCTGCAGCATTAAAAAAGAAAAAAGAATGATGCTTGAAGAATTAAAAGTTGATTTACTGTAACTGCTGGTGAAATTATGTTGCAAGATGTTTGTAGTATAATTTTGTAAAATTATTTGTTAAAGTGATTAAGTCACTTAGTCTATAGCACGGGTGTCAAACTCGCCACGTCATGTGACGTGTTGCGACGAATCGCAATTTGTTTTGCATTGCCGGAGCTGGGGTGGACGAGGCCTCTGCATGATGCAACCGGCCCGCAGGCTGGCAGTTTGACACCCCTGGTCTATAGGGTTTAATCTTGACATTTTTGTTTTTCCAGTAATTTCATTAAATCTATTTTCTCTAATATCTTGTTTATACAATGTCCGTGAGAAAGAGATAAAAGGAAGTGGTATTAATACTGGAAATAGGTAGTTGTATTTTCAAAGTAGTGTATTTATTACTTTGAGCATTATAATAGCTACAGGCAATAGTTTTATTTCTCTATGCAATTTCTTGGGTGAAAAAATTTACAAGGGTTCATGATGCTTCAGTTTCCTGCAATCTTTTTTAAAACACAAAAGCATTTATTACATAAAATTTATACATAGTAATCAAATTTTTATGTTAGAGATCTGAAACTATTTTTTAAGAAAATTGTGCCTTTTTAATCCTTCCACGCATATTAACTATTTGCAGAATTTTGTTTCTAGTAATACTTATATTTTATCTATCCTTTATGACAATTATAAACAAAATGCGTTGGATGCTTGTAGGTCAAAAAATGAATCAGCAGTTAAACCAAGTCTACAAACAAATTGGTAATTCTTTTTTTATCTCGCTCCAAAATAATGAATTATTATTTGAAAACTTATATGGAAACTAAGCCATATCCCTCAATATGATGTGCCATTGGGGCAAAGGAGCATTTCTGAAAGGGTCAGGCAAAGAAAGATATAAGTATATATCAAGAATATATACTTTCATCAGGGTCACCTGTCCTAAGATGTGAAGGTCAACATAGTTGCTAAGAGTTGACACCAATTGATGGCAAATAATCAAAACCAAAAGTCGAACAAAGCAAGGAAAGTACAAGTCTCTACAGCAGTTAATATTTGTTGAAATTTGTTCCTAGGGATGAAAGGTTGTCAATCATAAGCACTCAGATTTAAAAATGTATATAAGTATTTAAAACAGCAAGCTCTCTCTGTGATTTGCAGAAACTGAGTAACAAGCTGCGTCATATGGTGAAAAATCTTGCCCCAGTGTTAAGAGGTCTGAAAATAAGGTCTCGCTGATCAATGCTACTATCTGGACAGGCACAGAATCTCAGCTCTACTCAACTCTACTTAATTCTATTCCAGACAAACTGGCTGTCCAGACAATTTCCCATTAACTTTATTCAAAGTGGCTAATGAGCAGCATAAAAGGTCACTACAGATGAAACTATGTACAAAATTGATGCTATTGTATACAGTACTGGTGGAGAGCAAAAAAATAGAGTTTGTTAAGGGAAGTCAAGAGTTCTGAAAATGTTGTGACTATTCTACTATTCTAACTAGTAGTCTACTAGTTACAATTGGCACAGATGTCAACTCACCAGTAGGCTACACATTTGGAATCCTGGACTTTTTCTTCATTTCTGACCAAGGAGATGACAGCCAATTTTACTCCCACATTTCTATCAATTATATTTTTAATGGACATGGTTGGTGAAATCTAGACTGCATTAATAGGGATGTACACAAATACACTGAAGCTCACTGCCATACTTCACGTAAGACTGGATTGAGCTCCAGAAAGCAGCACGTTCTTGTTAGGAGATGTTTGTTGACTTTCTACAACTTAGCATCTTCCAGGTGAGTTGTAGTATACTTTCCAATATCTTTGGTAAGCTGGCTGAGGGAAACTGTATTGGGAAGATCCTAACATAACTAGATGGTATCAGGTTGTCAGAAGCTGGTCAGTATAAACATTCACTTTTTGCATAGTACAAAAAAGAAAAATATGTAATGGATAACTTTTCAAAATAGTTTTGTTGACTGTTATAAGACATACTGTGACAATACTTAATCGGCGCTAAGTTTGCTCATTTGACAGATAGCTTTGTGGGGAGTTTAAATAATCTGTCATAACTTTTGAAACAGATAACTCTTAATTTTAATTATTCTCATTAATAAATATGCACAATGTTTAACATCACATAAAAATGGATTACTTTGTAACAAGTAAATGCTAAACGCAGAAAGTAACTATACCATTTAGATAACTGTTTTTTATCTTAGGCATTTTGGCCCTTCCTTCTAATTTGTTTGGATTCTGGCCTTAAGATCCTGTTCATTTTTTCCTTCAGGAGCTGGTAATTTTAATGCAATCATAGTTTAATTCAAAATAACAGAATCCCAAAATGTATTAAATTTGTTCAAGAAGGCGATTATAGAATTTGTCTTGCAAGCAAAAACGAAGATAAAACTCAGATTATATAACCATCAATTGTGTAACTATGTGCCATATTATAATACATTATTGCAGAGAAATTCCATAATGAACTCAGTTCAATGCTGCTACACTGTTTTATGATAAATTCTACATCTCAACAATGAGAATACTTAAACTGCAATAAAATTTGTATTTTAATTCTTCTAGATATAAGACACAGTTTCTACACTGTATCTAATATTTACAATAGGAATACTGTTGTAAATGCTGTTGTAAAAATTCCAGATGTCTTGGAATACAATTTCTACTCTTGACAATGATCATGCTATTTGGACTGTTAAAAGCGAGAGACCAAAACATTTGGAAGTTACTAGGTTGCCTGTTCATAATTTACATAATTGTTGTATATTCTGTACATAGCGTGTAATCATTTTGCTCATTCGGTCCAGGTTCAGTGCAAGATGTTATATGAATCTGTCCTTAATCACATGTTTGAAACTTTGAAGCTCATATTAAAATCTAATATTGTTAGTAAGGCATAATATGGCAGATGCCCAAGAAAAATAAAAACAATTTCTTCTAAATCAGTTCTTTGCAACTGAGAAATCTTTCTATGCAGGAACTACCAACGAAGATGGATAATAGACCTTCACAGTTTCATCCCAAGCGCAGTCAGCCACCTATGGAGAACAAACACAATTTAGGACAAGAAATAATATGTATCAAAAAAATAGTCATGTAATATAATTTATATATTTGCGCTGGTAATTTTGCCCCTGCAATACTACTAAGTATAAAGCCAACATATATAAATAAAGTTTAAAACATCAATTTTGGGTTAAAAAATAACAAAATAACATTCTAAATATTTTCATTTCATTTTCATCAATGCCCTTTAAAAATAAAACTAACAATACATAGTCAAGTGGTCCAAACAGGTAAAAAATTTAAGTTTACTTAGGTGAGACATATTGAATACTAAAGAAGATTTTCCAGAAATTGATTTCACTACTTTATAGTACACAGTGATGAAGATTTAATCATATTTATTAGTATCAGTGAACTTTTAACAGTTCACTACTTTATAGTACACAGTGATGAAGATTTAATCATATTTATTAGTATCAGTGAACTTTTAACAGTTTGTAAATGTATTTAATAATATTTTAAAATAAATAAAAATAAATGTAAGCTTACAATTTATATTACTTTATTCCAAAGTAAATTAAAATTAGTTTCAGGGAAAAAGTACTGCTTAAAAAAGAGCACAAAATACATTAAATCTGCAATTAAGCTTCTGTAGCAAAGCATTAGAATATAATAACAGCATAAAAAGACATATAGATATATAACAGCATAAGGATGAGCATATAAATTAAGATTTTTAAAAAAAAACCTTGTAGTTTGATCAAGTTAATTATAACTTAACTATAAATGGATCTATATGTGTCAAAAGGTGTTTCAACATTTTAATTCAACATTAACAAAACCTGCAATAATTGTAACCGTGCATTATATTATTCTAAACCCAAACTAACTTCCCACTTTATTTACATATTCAAAAGTACAAAAGACTTTATTTTCACTGAACTTCTATTCAATTAGTTGCAGTTTGCTGAGAAAAAAGGTTCAATATTAATACTTAAATAACTGTGTGATGCAGCCTATCCAGCTTTCTATTCACGATTTCTTTTCCTGATCAACTGATAGCTCTATAATGATCATTCACAGTAGACTACACCTGTCTGTACACAATGTATTTAGAGTTCACAAAACAAACACTCGACTGCCAAGAGGAGACAATAAATAAAATACCATCTGCAAAATCCCTGGGGAATTTCCACCTGAGATTGTCTTAATTAGCATCACATAGCAATTTCTGAATATTAAGCATAGTAATCATTATTTCAACCAATCTTAGGAAAAGCAAACACAATTTACAGAAGGTTGGCTGATGAAAATCTTTTGCTTTAATTCAGTCTAGATTTGTTACTGATAGTACATGAAAAAATATACATGTAACTAGGAAAAAAATAGCAAATAAAAGATAAATTACTTTGATAAATTATGTCAATATTCTGTGAACTCTTGAAATCTAATCATCGACCAATCCCTAGAAGATTGCTTTTTTCTGTTCAACTTTGTCCAGTCTTCAGAGACTAGAGACAATTTTTCTGAAGAGGTTTGCCACGGCCTCCTTCCTCGGGCTGAGAGAAAGTGACAGACCCAAACTCACCCAGCGGGCTTTGTACCCAAGGCATGGTCAGCACCCATGTCTATGGAGATTCTCAGTCATCCAGATTAGTTATCCCAAAGATGCTTTTTCTTTTTCACGAGCATCTGGACCTTCTTGTCCAGTTGACATACATATATGGACTCCCCAAAATCCACAAAGAAGGAACACACCAAGAAAAAGAAAAAGCATCTTTGGGCCAGTACTCATGGTTTCCTAGTTTCCTGCCTGATGTTGTGATTCCTCACCAGCCAGTGGATCCTGAGTCTGAGGAATCAGATGAGGAGGAGGGGCCTGGAGTGACATTAGAGTCAGAGGAATGCTCTGAGGAGCTCCAAGATTTACAGTCGGATGAGGAGCCTGACCCCTCTACTCGCGCTCAGGCTGAGACATAGCTGTGCTGGGAGACTGAGTTGGACAATGATGAAGAACAGTTGGGACAAATCCAGGATGCATGAAAGCGCAGGCAAGAGAAGTGAATAGGACAGAGGAATGCAATGAGGCAGCTCCAAAGGCAAAGGAGAAGGCATTAGGAAACCACACCTTGGCTGAATTATAAAAGGGAAGGTATGGGAGGATCACGTTGAGGATTGAGTTTCTGTGGACTGTGTTTGTTTGCCTTGGACATTGATTCAGGTCTGTGAGAAAAAAAGGGGTTGGTTTTTTCTTGCGGTTCCTGCCTATTTCTTGGAAAAGGGGTTTCTCCTTGTGAGCATAACAAGGACTCACGTAGGCTGGGACAAAACACCTGATGCCTTAACCACTATACCAAAATGGCTCTCATAGATTGATTTGAAAGATCCCTAAAAGATTTTATATTACCCACATAGCACAAAACCTGGATCTCACTCATCATCTTTAAACATGAACAATTTAATTTAAATTATGTTATCAAGTGTCCTAATTAAAACCTTATCATTATATTAGCAAAACTACCTGGATCTAACATATTTGATAAACACATATTTCCTTTTCCATGTGAGAGAAATACAGTCTTATAACTTCCACTTCAGAGAATGAAAGCAGAAGCAGAACATTAGACTTTGGAAAAACTGCCCTTCATTCTAAAAAATACTTGAGGACAACCAGAGCTATACAAACATTTGCTTCTGGTACTGATGTTCATCAGCCATAAAATATGATTATGCACTATTTTCTGCTGTGTAGTCTTTAGCTACTTTTCTTTGTCTGGATAGAATAAATTAGATTACTTGAAGTATGGACTGAGGATTCTGAGCTGTTTCAGATTCCTGTCTTAGGATTGTCAGTCATGATTTTACTCCTCCCCAGTCTTGAATTTTAAATTAGTTAAGTCTAACTTGTTCTATCTTCCTGGGCTCCAAGATCACCACAGATGGGGACTGCAGCCAAGAAATTAAAAGACGCTTGCTCCTGGGGAGGAAAGCTATGGCAAATCTAGACAGCATACTAAAAAGCAGAGACATCACCCTGCCAACAAAAGTACATATAGTCAAGGCCATGGTTTTCCCAGTTGCAATGTATGGCTGTGAAAGTTGGACCATAAGAAAGGCTGAGCGCAAAAGAATTGAGGCCTTTGAACTATGGTGCTGGAGAAGACTCCTGCGGATCCCCTGGACTGCAAGGCGATCAAACAGATCAGTCCTAGAGGAGATCAACCCTGACTGCTCTTTAGAAGGCCAGATCCTGAAGTTGAAACTCAAGTACTTTGGCCACCTAATGAGAAGGAAGGACTCACTGGAGAAGAGCCTAATGCTGGGAAAGATTGAGGGCAATAGAAAAAGGGGATGGACAGAGAATGAGGTGGCTGGATGGAGTCACTGAAGCAGTAGGCGTGAGCTTAAATGGACTCCAGAAGATGGTAGAGGACAGGAAGGCTTGGAGGAACGTTGTCCATGGGGTCGGACACGAGTTCGCAACTAACAACAACAACAAACTTGTTTCATTTTGATGAAACTTATTCATGACTAACTTTAGCTGGCAGTGTTAATACTTCTATAGTAAGGAACGTTTACCTGAGAGCAAGGATGGTTCAGCAGGTTTACAAATATAATAAACTCAGAACAAAAAAACATTGTGGTTAGGTCTACTGTGGTATGTCCTAACAAATAAAGAAACCACAATATTTTTTAATGTGTTGTTCTGGCTCATCCAATATACTAATGCAAAGACTGGATCCCCTTCCATACACTGAATCGCTAACTATTCAGCATCATTACTATATAACCTACTTTATCTACAAACCAGTTTTCAAGCCCTTCAGCAGGTAGGAAGGAACTGATTAGAAGGCAGGCAGTTTCAGTGAAGAGAGTAATTAAGCCATTATATGACTTAACTACATGAACTTCTAAATAACATTCAGAATTTACAATTACTAATCAGCTGTTAAAAGGATAAAACAACTGATTAATAGATTGCTAATGTTTCAGAAATTGTGGTTTGCTTAACAAATTATTATAAATTAATTGACTTTGCATTGCATAATTACAATGCATCAGGGACTTTTTAACTGATCAGCATATTATATATGGCTATCATAAATCTATTTTATTTCTATTTTTTTTAATTAGGTAACACAGGAACATGTTAAATTATACACCACTAGCTAGGTTTTGCAGAGCTTTCCATAGATATCTTTCATATATTGTGATTCTATAAATTGCTTTTGTTTTGCTTCAAGGGCTGTTTAGTATATTTTTCCACATGTGCCATAGTGCAAATGCAGCCTGTGAATGAGGCCAATTTAAGTAGATTTAATATTATTGTGCAAAGTGGCAAAATCACGTCTCCAACTTTCTCCAGTTATAATTTCTACATATTTGTCTAAGACAATTGTGAAGTATGTCCATAGACATATGTTTTAAATTATAGTTAAATTTTGGCTTTTATATATTTGTTTTAAAACACATTAAAGATTTGGGGATCTGTACATTCTTCAGAGTAGAGCAGCCTATAAGTCCTGCAGATAAATAGAATTGCAACTGAAATATACCCAACATAACTGGAGCAAAATGTTAAGCTATAAAGGGGTTTAATTGGCTATTCTTGCAATACCATGGGTCCATACTCATTATGTTCACTGTTTTTGGTCTACCTCTTACTCTGTGTGTGTGAATGTGTATGTGTGTGTGTGTGTCTGAGTGTGTGTGTGTGTGTGTCTGAGAGAGAGAGAGAGAAGAGAAGAGAAGAGAAGAGAAGAGAAGAGAATATGAGAGATTTTCTCCAAGACTGCTGATAGTTGAACAACATGCATGAGTGATACCATTTTGACTTTATAAGTTTCTTTCTCAAATTGCCTCTTCATATAAAATAAACAAAAGCTTGTCCAAGGCTAAACATGGTAACGAAACTAAACCCAATGAGATGCAGATGCATTATCTTTTTTCCTCCCATCACTCACTGAACAAAAGCAGCAAGAAAGGTGCTAAAAATGAGTATATTACACATTTTCAGAGTAATTCCTCTCTCTTTTTTTTTCATCTTTTGCATCCTTGAGTATGAAACAAAATAGTAAGAACTACAATGAAATGAAATAGAATAACACCTCTGTACATTTCCTGGAATAAATTCCTACCCCATCAAATAAGACAATGTAATAAAAACCTACCAGTAAAAACTTCTAATAGTCTTGTTTAAAGGAAAGTTCCTAGAGCAGTTCAAAGTAGAAGACTGGTTGCTCACTTCGAGGCTGGACATTACTACTATACAAAGAGATGCGGTATGCTTTGTCACAAAACCTTCAACCTTTGGAACAGCGAGTTCCAATCAAAGAACAGGTCACTGAGTTTCCGAGAAATGGTTAAATCCTGAAATACTGTATGCCAACCCACTTCAAAGATGGACCACTTCCAAAATATTTGCAACAACCAAAATCAGAATAATCTATTTCAGGGTCAGAATGTTCCATGGCAGAGCAACATATATACCTCTATTACTGGGTTATGGCAGCCATCTGGCAAATTTGTTTGCAACACATAAATTAAACTTCCCTTCCCTCCTTCCAAAAACAAGGAATATGAACTAGGTAAATATGCAGGCTGACAAAGATTATTCTCCTACATTCAGCTTTAATTATGATGAAAATTCTTCAGTTTTTGTTAATTAGTAAGTCTAGTTTCCATTACCCAGTTTAGTTCCCTAATAGATCCTCCGTTCATTAATTAACTTATAGTTTTACTTTGTTGGTCAAGCCATTTCTAATAGTAGAGATGACCAACTTTGGGGCTGAAAAAAGGAGAAATCTGTTAGATGTTGGTTGATATTTATTCATTTTTTTCAATGGAAAAAAGTTTAGCATCTATAAACATGTCCTAAACTCATTATATCTCTTTATATCTATCAAATTGTGAACAGGCATTCTTGTGGGATATGTGTGACTAAGGGACAGCTACACTGGGAAAGGAAGGAAAGAGAAATAAGAAAAAAAACACAAGATGAGGATGGGGTTAAGCGGAAAATAAACAGGATAGGGAAGAGAAGAGAAAGGTGCATAGAGAGTGATGCTGAGGTATAAGATGCAACAATGTTTCTTAACTTTGTGAACATTAAAGTGGCTGACTGGAGGAATTCTGGGAGTTGAAGTCTGCACAGCTTAAAGTTCACAAAGTTGAGAGAGATAGATTATACACACACACACACACACACACACACATATATATATATATTTGTTTTCTGAGGTTTTCGCGGGTGTTTGTATGTAGGTCTTTGGATATTCGGGTTTTCTCCCGCGTAAAATTGGAAGTGTCTTGGCGATGTTTCGACAAAGTCACATTCGTCATCTTCAGGCTGGTGTCTTCAGCTTCGTGCTTCTGGGAGTAGTGTGCGATCGCAGCTGTTTCTTCCTTTTAACTGCCAGTGGGGTTTGAGCTGATTGGGTGGGAGCTTGGCTGTGTTCTGATTGGGTGGAGGTGTGTTCTGATTGGTTAAGGAGCTTGGCTGTGCTCTGATTGGATGGGGGTTTGGCTGTGCTCTGATTGGATGGGGGAGTGTTCTGTTTGGGTGGGGGCTTTGTTGTGCTCAGGTTAGTCTGAGTTGCAGAGGGATTTGAGATGGTGAGCTTCATTGCTGTTGTTTGGCTTCGTGTTCGTGATCATGCCACATCTTTATGGTGGGTGTCAGTTTGCTTCATGTATGGATTGGAGGGGTTTAAAGTGGCTAATGATGCAGCTGTGGACTGACTTCTAGTTTGTGGTCGTGCCTCATCATCTGGGTGGGTTTGGGTTTGCTTTTTGCGTGGATGTTTGGTGGTGACCTCCTGTGTGATTTTCGTGAATGTGGGTCTGGTGTCGTTCTTTGTGTTAGGGACTCGTTTGCCAAAAATTAATCCAAAAAAACCCCCCCACTAAAATCCAAGACAGAGAACAAGAAAATGGCAAAGCTGGTCCGTGACTGGTCCGGGACCGTATGCCCCCGTTGTCTTCCTTCCTCGTAGCCCTCTATGCTCTTGATGTGGTGGTGTCCCTAGGGGGTGGCGAGCACCGAGTTGTGTGGCCTGACGGATAGCATGGCTCGCCACCCCCTAGGGACACCACATCAAGAGCATAGAGGGCTACGAGGAAGGAAGACAACGGGGGCATACGGCCCCGGACCAGTCATGCGTTCCCAGAGGAACCGGAAAGGAAATGAGGGTGAGCGGAGGAATGAATGCACCCCCTCCACAGAGAGGACGCCGTTGGAAGAAGAAGGCAGTGAGAGTGCATCCGCGAGCACAGCGACTGGTACGCACCCTGCGGTGGTAATCGGCCATCACCAGGATGCCACGTGCGCCAGCCCCGTTGCGGGGACTGGGCACGTCTCCAGGGACGAGGAACTGGGGAAACAAGCGGAAAAGGGAAGAGGGATGATCGGAGGTAGCGCTGCTGGACTGGCAGATAAGAAGCAACCCTTAGGGGCGAGAAGGAAGGTTAGGTGTGAGAAGGTGAGGGAGGGGAAGGAAGGGAAGGATGATCGTAGAACGAGGATTAGAGGTGAGTGTAGGAAGGTTGAGTGGTGGGATCGCTGCATCATCAGCCACTTTAAAACCTTCCAATCCATACATGAAGCAAACTGACACCCACCATAAAGATGTGGCACGACCACGAACACGAAGCCAAACAACAGCAATGAAGCTCACCATCTCAAATCCCCCTGCAACTCAAACTAACCTGAGCACAACAAAGCCCCCACCCAAACAGAACACTCCCCCATCCAATCAGAGCACAGCGAACCCCCCATCCAATC
>NW_015388086.1:75741-103054 GCF_001527695.2 Protobothrops mucrosquamatus | reverse complement strand
ACACACACACACACACACACACACACACACACATATATATATATATATACACACAAGTTATAAAGCTAAAAATTCGACTCTTGGGTAAATCCATGATAAAACCAATAAATATACATACATATATAGGTGCTTTATGTTTGTGCTTCCCCCCTATATTTCTAAAATCCCCTAATGGAAGCAGAATAAGTTTCCTCTTTTGAATACAATCTGTTCCCTTTAAACAATGGCTGTCTTTATTCTGCAAATATAAAACCACTTACCCTCCTACCTCAAAAGTCCACATTTTGGTAAAAGCTTATCTCCTTTAGAAAGATACAAAGTTAAAAGGTACTAAAATCTATTAAAAGGCTTTACATTGTTATTAAAAAGTTCTGCACCATTCACATATTCTGAAAGCTCTGATTTTCAGTTCACAAATACAATCAGTTTAATTTCAGCTTCGCCGACAAAGGCTGATCTCAAAATGATCTTTCAAGCAGGGTTTTAAGCATGGAATAACTGTGTAGGTAACTCACCATTTTAGGACTGCAGCTCTGCTCTGCTAAGACCAATAATTGGCACAGGAAAAGAATTGCATTGCAAAGAATCTCACTTGTAACTTAAGTTTTAATCTCAAAGAAGCTTTTCAACAATATGATTTGCAAACGGCAACATATGTATACAGTATTTGTAAGTATCTCACCCTTCCGTGCTTAAGGAAAAAAAAAACCTTATTATGTTTTCCTTTTAAGAGATGGCAACATTATAATTAAGAAAACCCGAAGTATAATTCGTACTTCAAAGAACTTTCACAATGTTATTTCTCCCTATTCAAAGTACCTAATCCTGTTTTCAGGCAGACAAGAGCTGCAGAAAAAGTCTTGCTCAGCAGAAAGCTTTCATTTACATATGTGAGCCTAGCACTGGTAGTGTGGAAGACATGATGATAACTAGGCACAGAAATAGAGAAAGGAACCTCAGACTGTCATTTCTTTCTTCACGTTCGAGTTGAACACTATCTACTAGGCTTATGACTCAAGCAGACCCAAAATACCCTAATCTCCAGACCTTTGTGCCTTGAGCAATACTTCCTCACTTCTTTATAACTTCAAACTAATATATTCAATCAAGTAAAGAAATGAATTTGGCATTAAAGCAAGAGCTGGAACTCTTCAACCATCCAATTTAGATGACTAAAATTAGGCTATATAGAACTTCAAATGATGCTTCCGTGGTAGCAAAATGTTTGTAAGAAAAAAAAAATCTCAGTAGAACTGTACCTCCCAAATATCATTTTAAAATATGCTACTGGCCTTATTTTTTAATGAGAAAGTATCCTGCCTCACATATGTTTTCAACAAATGTGTGAATTTTTAAAAATCTATATATTTGATCAACATAGAAGACATTGGGGGAAAGGGGGGGGGAACCAAGCCTTGAGATAGTCAAACACAGAAGTGCTAAATCTGATTAAAATTTAAAATGGAGGAGAAATTTAAAAAGAGACTGATCTTTTCCAAACATAAAGAGTATGTTATGTGCAGAACTATGTACAATTATATTTTATTGAGATAATTAGTGCAATTAGCTTGGTAGAATATATTGATATTAAGTATATTATGTGGCCTAGCTGTTTACCGTGCAATTTTTTTAAAAAAAGAAGTGACTCTGTGAACTAGCCACAACTTCTGTTTTAAGAAACTCCCAAAACTGTGCATTACTAAATATCGACAGCATGGTTTTATGAAATTTATTCATTAAACTTGCCAACAATTATAATTCTATTTTTAAGAGCAAAATACCTACGTATAGGCCCTCATTTCCTTATCTACTTTCAAATGACATTCCCGTTAATATTAATCCCTTAACCATTGAAAGGCTGTCAACCCTTGTTCTAAAGTATTGCCTGATATTAATATCTACTTATGAACAGCATGCAGATTTGTAAATTTAGTAGAGATTAATTTAAGGGATTATCAAAAACAAATATTGTAAAACCCATTATTTCCTAATCCAATCTCTACTGATAGTGTGTTTAATATAATTTACTTATATTTTGGTGTGTGTGTGTGACGTACTTGAAATATAGGAGACTCGGTATTTTTCATTTTGCTGATCCTATTATTTTACTACAGCCTCAAGGATGTTTGCATTAATAGCACAATAAATAGAAAGTGATTTCATTTTTCCCTCTTATATTTAGAGATGGCTAACAAACCTGTAGCGAACATAATCTGATAAATTTTTGCATTTCTTTCAAGGTACAATGATTCATGGAACTGATATTACATCTGTTCCATAAAACAAGTTAAGAGACAAACACTATTTTCCGAGAACACAATTAAAATATATGCATACATCAGTCAACATATTCTTTAAAAAATGTATTAGCAGGTAAGTGTGGGCTGAAGTCAAACAAATGGCTGCATAATGAGAATGACAGCAGCTCATTTTTCTGCCAATTTAAGCTGAAGGACCAGAATACGCTGCTAAATGGCACAGGCTCTGGGACAAGAGTATGAAGGGGAAGGAGACAAGCAGCTGAACACTTGAGGGAGGGTTCCTTTCACTCATGGAGCATGATCAATGCCAATTGGCAAATACCTCTGATCTTAGGAGAAGCTTTGTGGCGATGGGTTCTTCTTGGGGGGGGGGACAGAAAGAGTCAGGTTACAAAGGAATCCAACCTAGTGTTTAAATAATCTTAATGGACCTTGTTTATAGCACCCATTCTTATGAAAACAAGAGTATTCAATGGGCAGATCTTAATATAAGGACAGCAGAAATATGTTTATTTAGCTTCATAAGCAAATGATTGTTATGTGCTTTTGACCTGGTGATGGCACAGCTCCTAAAGTATGTACGTTCTACAGACTTTTATTTATAACTTTTTTTTTAATTAACTTGTTTGCTGCCTCGATCACAAATGCAACCTGTTACCTTAAAACCATCCAACAACCCAACCAAGAAGAAGACTTGGATAATGTTTTTCAAAAGCAAATTACAAAATTTTCAGAAAGGCTGAAAAACTAAATGGATACATTTAATTATCAAAGCAGTGTCTTGTCTCCCAGAGTAGAATTTAATGAATTAAAACCATTAGTTATTAATCAAATTTTAACATTCTATAATAAATTATCTCTTCAAAGTAAACTAATAATTACAGTAGACATTTTTGCTTGCACAATTTTAAATGTACATAAGTTTGGATACAAATTATGCTAAGAATATTCCTTCTAGAACAGACATGTCAAACACAAGGCCCGGGGGCCAGATGCGGCCCGCGAAGTGATTTCATGTGGCCCGCGAAGCCATCCTGGAAACAGTGAAGGAACGGGCCCCCGCTGCCTTGGCCCTGGCCCAGGCCAGCCGGGAGCCAATATACAATTTTGTGGTGGCCATCTTGGCACTTGCCCCAGTGGACCATGCCTTGGCACTTGCCCCAGTCCCACCCCCTTCTGCCAGACACCCTCAGATCTGTCCCACTCCTGCCCAGGCCCCCACAGGCATCCTTGATGCGAATGATGTAGAACTGGCCACGCCCACCCAGTAGGCCACATCCACTCCATCCACGTCCACCCAGTAGGCTGCACATACTCTGGCCACACCCACCTGGCCCCCCAAGGGCAACCGCAATGCTGATGCGGCCCTCAGTGAAATTGAGTTTGACACTCCTGTTCTAGAAGTTCTTGATCTGCCCTGTCAATTTTTTTTCTTCAAGGAATGCTAGAAGGAAAGGTCAGCTTCACTTGATTTGAGAATAAATAACAGGGAAGACTTAATTGAGGAAATGAAAAAACTAAGAATACTGGGAGAAAGTGATCCTATAATGTTGGACAGAACTTTGATATTAAATGATATTTAAAAACTACAATTAAGTGGATTACTTTATTTCAAGAAATCATATTTAATTAACTCAGAACAATAGTTGGGTAAAATAGTTGATAATAGAAGCTGATGGAGAAGTGAGCCCACTAAAGATGGGATTTTTTTTAAAAAAAGTTACATTACAGCAAAACCTCAATGTAACAAACCATTTGGAGACAGGCTTATCTGATTCTACCACATATGGATCTCCCCTCCTTCCGCCGCGCCCTCAAGACATGGCTATTTAAGTTGGCAGGACTGGCCTAAGGGTTATTTTTAGCTTGGTTTTATAATAATTTTTTAAAAATAATAACGGCCTAATAATATTTCATTTTAATTAACATTTTAACTTTAGTATTTTTGTATTTATGTATTTGTTTTTAAAAGGCTGTAAGCCGCCCTGAGTCCGCAGGGAGAAGGGCGGGGTAGAAATATAAATAATAATAAATAATAATAATAATATGAATTAATGCTATTTGTGTTAACTTGTATTATTTTTGTCACCTTGGTAAATATGCATGCAAATGATATAAATCAATGCAAAATTTGTAACTAACATTTTTCTACCTATCAATATGTAAGCCGATGAAAATAATAAATTTAAGTAATCACATAGACTATTTGTGATACAAAATAGATTTAATTTATTATTTTGTGGAAACATCGGGACAGAAATCTTGTCCATGTACCAAAATCATTTGGTAACTTTAGTTTTACTGTATGAAAAACATCACTGAAAACAACTCTAATGAGAAAAGCTTAGTGAAAATCTGAAAGTCACAAAGGACATGTAGAGGAATTGGAAAGAGACATAAATCACTAAAAAAGATTACATACAATAGTCTGGATTGTAGAAATAGTATCAGAAAAGCCAACACTTAGAATCAGCTGAAATTAATAAAGGATGCTAAGAATGACAAGACTTTTGGATCTTGAAGAAAAGAAAGGAAGGAATTAAATAAAAGTAAAATTCTTCCTGTATAAAAGGAAAAAAAAATACTTTAGCACTCAGTGAAAATGACAAAAAAGTAGCAATCAAAAAGAAAAGACAGAATTATTCAACTAATTTTTTTAGCTCAGTTGGCTCTACAAGGATATACAATTGATGCTGAATGAATTAAAATCTTTAGGGCCACATGGATTGCTGACTGACAGATGACTGAAGGAATTTGTTGCTGGTTGATTCTATTGTTTTATTTTTGCATATTCTTACATAAATTTGCAGGTTTCAAAAAAGAGGCTATGCATAATCCGTACTTCAACTGGGTTTACATTCACACACAAAAAATGAGTTCTCTTATTTTCTTACCTGACCCGAATCATGCAAACTTAAATCTAGGCCACAAGTAAACTCCGTATGATGCTCCACAGTTTCAAGCAGAGGGTCAGGCTTGGAGAAATCCCAAAATCTATAGAAGGAAACAAGAATACAATTATGGTAATTGAAAGGCCACTGATGGCATGCTTGAAGCTGCCAGATGCTTTTAAAAACCAAGCCCGTCTACTTTAAAAACATAATTAATCCTATTGCCACAGGTCTCTTGCTTCATCTGCATAAATGAGCATTTCATTAAGAAATTCATTAAGAAAGCATTTTCTTCAGTTCAGTATGGAAATTTTGGGTCAAAAAAGCTGGCCTAATTATCTTCCATTGGGAAAATCTGCAAAACAATAATGCGAAGATTGTTTATTCATAAACAATTAACATATACTGTAACAATTTATATGTGTTATCCTTGGGGTGGGGGGGAAACATTTTTGTTGTCAGACCATCAGTCCACTGGTACAGCTAACTTTTGCTGAGAACTTGTCCCTCAGGTAAAAATATTTCATTGGCCAAGTTCTCTTTTTTCCTCTCCCCCTCATCCTCTAGAGATGTCAAGAATTAAATAAGAACATTGAATCTGGCTCTTCCCCATATTCTGTCAAAAGTGTTAAATTATTTCAGTAATTTAAGGCAGCAGAGGAATCTATATGACTATCAGTGCATAGATAGCTTGTGTGGCCCCAACACTGGCCAGCTGACAATATATATAAGGGATGCCGTAGCATGAGTTATCCCTTGAGGAATTCATTGATCTTGCAAAGCCAAAAAAGCAATCGAACACATGATGGACTTAGGATAATGCACATTTGATCCCTTAACACTGAAATTTCAAAAAGCAACCTTTTCCAATATTCTTTTTCCTGCTTCTACATGATTCAATACATTATTCTAGACAGGTTTTGGATAAAAGACTTCCCACATGCACAGACAAGTAAACTTTCTGCAAAAACTCTCTCAAGATAGCCAAATTGGTATGTCAGATGAATAGAATCCAAATGAAAAACTTCTGAAGATTACAAATTCATGTTCCATTATCAAAACAACTTGTAGATTTTGTTTTCATACTGACACGACCAATTTTGGCTATTTGCTAATCAGCTATATTAAAACAGGGCAACTTAATCCCCTACAAGCTACAGCTGACGAAGGAGAGGAGCATTTATGTTTAGACTAGTGACATTACAGACATTTTGCCCTATCTGACACACTATGACATCTATTGGGAGTAGATATGCAATAAAGAAACCACCTAAACAAAGACACCTAATTTAGGGGGTACTTGAAGGCAAACTGTATCTTCCATCAGAGAGAAATGGGCAAAGAAGCTTCAGGAGAAATGGTCTGCAGGGACCTCTTTGTTTTACCTTAAGATAGAGAAGGTCCAATTTAACTATGCATTCACACACCTTTTAAATCAAATTCTTCAGTCTTAAGGAATTCTGTTTGCTGAAAGTTAAAATACAAAGCTGTATTTTAACTGTAGTACAGGTAGTCCTCGACTTATAACAGCTTGTTTAATGACCGTTCAAAGTTATAATGGCACTGAAAACAGTGACTTTCCATTCTTCACACTTACGATCATTGCAGCATGGTCACATGATTAAAATTCAGATGCTTGGCAACTGACTCATACTTATGAAGGTTGCAGTGTCCCAGAGTCATGTGATCACTTTTTCTGACTTCTGATTAGCAAAGTTAATGGGGAAGCCAGATTCACTTAACAACTGTGTTCCTAACTTCACAACTGCAGTGATTCACTTAACGACTGTGGCAAGCAAGGTCATAAAATGAGGCAAAACTCACTTAACAAATGTCTCACTTGACAACAGAAATTTTGAGCTCAATTGGGATCGTAAGTTGAGGACTACCTGTATTACATTTTTTAACATGCTTGCTTTGAAATAACTTATACAATACAAAAAGTCGTTACTGCAGTAACTTAAAAACTAGCTTGTATTAAATATAATTTTCAATTATTTCTGTTGGGATAACATCTTTCTCTTGACTTTACCCAGTTATACACTGTAAATATATTTCCACTACCACTATCTTTACACTCTCATTTCAACCCCTCCTTGGGCCCCTTTGAATCTTTTCCTGTATAGGGGCCATGACTACAAAGAGTGATGCGTAATGCTATTCATGTGCTGTAGGTTTTGCTACTGAAGTGGTTATCAAGAAGGAGCAAAAACCATTCAACTACATAAAATTCGACATAGGAACAACTCAAGTGTACAGCAAACACTACAGGCCACGCAATTAGGTTTGTTTAAGCCAACTTGATTAAATTTTCCGCAAATTACCTGGCTAGAGTGATGGCTACACAATGGATGTGCTATGGCAACAGCCCTCTTTAGAGACTCCGAATACTAGAGAGCAGAAGAAATTTATAGTTTCCCAATAAGCTAATTTTCAAAGAGAAGCAAATGAAGGTCAACAGCCTCTTTTCATTTACCTATAAATGTTTTGTAGTATAGTTTGCTAAATATTCTCACAAGGAAGAGTTTTGCTATTTATATACAACATCTATATAATACTATCCTAGTATTATATAGTGTTATACTATACTATATAGTATTATACTATCCTAGGACCACAATTTTTGAATCTAGGTACCTCAAATGGGCTACCTTATAGAATGTGTACAGAATCTGAATCCCATGACTCCAAAATGTATGACATTTGAGAAAACTGTGGCTAATTCAGTACTACTGGTTGCTGCTGAAGTCACATTATCTTTTATTTTCAACTAGCTGTACCCGGCCACGCGTTGCTGTGGCTCAGGCTGGTTAAATGGAATAGAAAGAAAAGAGAAAGTGCACGTTTGTAATATGTTTAATTTCACAATGCTTGTGGGTATACAATATTTTTTGTTGTTCCATTGTCTGTGCAGATATAGAGATTGTCTGGTTTGCTTTTACGTCCAACAGATGGCGCTGTTTTTTTTAAAAAGCATGTTTTTACCTGTCACAGGTGTGACATCTATATAATAGTAGGTATATAAAAACACGTGCGTATTCGAATGCAACGTTGTGTCAAAATTTCAAAGCAATCGGTGAAGAACTTTCGGAGATTTAAGATTTTGAACAAACGAACATTTACATTTTTATTTATATAGATCAGTGGTTCTCAACCTTTTTAATGCCGCGACCCCAACCGGTTGTAAGTCGAGGACTAAACCGGTCATAAGTCGAGGACTAAACCGGTCGTAAGTTGAGGACTACCCAACCGGTCATAAGTCGAGGACTTTCCCTGCCCAGGAGCACCGCGCATGTGTGGTTCCGCCCCCTGCGCCAGCCGAGGCGTAGCTGGCAAGCGGCAGAGACGGAGCAGGCCGACTACCAGCTGGCCCAGCCCAAGGGAGGTAAGGCACCCGCTGGAAAAGGAAAAAAAAATGGCGGACAAAAAAAATGGCGGACAGTCTTGCTTGGCAACCCCCATGAAATGGTCGATCGACCCCAAATGGGGTCCCGACCCACAGGTTGAGAACCACTGATATAGATGTTCTGCAACCATTTCCCAGGCAATCTAGAATCCTTCACTCACTGCCCCATCCAGCAGCAAGGAATTGATTCATCATGTGTCTTTTAAAGAAGCAACAACTTTAAGGGCCCGGATATTTTTATTACTTTTATGTGTCCCTTCTCTAGTACAAAAACATCACATACAACTATCTATATCTCAATTTTATTTGCTAGTTTGTTTATATTCTGCCTTTATTATTTTTACAAATAATTCAAGGCAGCTAACATATCCAACACATCTTCGTCCTCCTATAATTGTCATAACAACCCTGTGAGGGGAACTGAGCTTAGAGAGAGTGACTGGCCCAAGATTTCTTAGATGGCTTTCATGACTAAGGCAGTACTTGAACTTGTGGTCTCCTACATTCTAGCTGGTGCCTTAACCACTAGACCACATTGGCTCCCGTCTTTGTTCAAGAACTCAATGCACATACATAGTGCTCCATCCTCCTATATTTCTTCACAACACTGTGAGGAAGGTTGGGCTGAAAATCACAAAGTGAGCTGCTATGGTTTCAGATGAGAGGTCAAATTGGATCTCTCTGGCATCAGAGAAATACATTAGCCACTATAACAGATCTTGCCCATCCCTGTCTTTAGAATCCTGGCAAGGATTCTAAACTATTCTGAGATGAGAATCTCTAAATACAACTTTGTGGTTAAAAAAATTTTGGGGGGCAAAATTATGCCAGGTGGAAAGAAAAGGGGGTCATCGTGGTCAAGAATAACACCAAACATCGTTGGGATATAACAAACAGGAGGAGAGATGGACATTAGAAAACAATGTTCATATATTAAATCTACAGTATTTCAGTGACTAATAATTTGATTTTTCTTTTTTGGAAGAAATATAATAACTATTACTACTTATAAGCTATTATTATGTAGAGTGCAGGTAGTGGTTGAGGAATCCATTAATAAATGGCAAATTATGTGTTACTCATTATGTTTTCACATTGAAAGAAGCACATTTGATTTTTTTTACATGCTTCACTAAGCATTTACATATTAAGTTGATTTCCTTTAACATTTCTTAAACCAGAAAATGTATTTGATTGGAAAAATGAAAATTGTTAAAAGCTAAGAATATATTTAAATATTATGTGTTACTAAAGAAACACAGTATCAAAATTGCAATTTTTGTAACTGTATTTCATAAAATGTAGAGCTGAAAAGGGTACAGAAAGGAAACAAAATGATCCGTTATCTGCAGAATACTTTTCCTAAAAAAGAAGATATAATATTTAGAGCGTCTCTTTTCATCTATCTACATACTACATCCGCTGTTTGTAGTCTTCAATTTGGCAAAATGGTGCATCGTAGGGCAACAAATTTTTAATCAACATACCTCAAAAGGGCAAACTTAAAGAATGCATCCAAAATACAAGATTTATTATTCCCATGGCAAAATTGTGGCTGCTTTAGTGCCATGACTGTCACATGATCGTCATTTCCAACACTGCCTGCCAAATTTTCATAACAAAAGTTAATGAGGAAGCTGGCAAGAAATTGGGAGTCACTCCCATTCTCACTGCTTTTTTGCCCAGCTTTGTTTCTCTGTTTAGGTAAGAAAACAACCTAACGAGTCACGGGTTGTCTAGTCTATATACTGCTAAAAGCCTCCTGTGTCTCTTTGTCTGTTTATAACCTTCAATTGGGAAAAGGGCACACTGTTGAATTTTTTGAATTTTTGAATCAAGTTACCTCAAATAGGCTGCATACAAGTGGTGTGAAAATCCTTGAAATTTCAATTACACAGGAGTAATGGGTTGCAAAGTTTGGATGCTTTCAAACATACACTCCTCTTGATTTAGTCTGGAAATGGAATCCCTTTACGTTGGGCCAATCAGTATTTGAATTGAGACATTTTCTTGGGTGCCAGCCTCCCTGTATTGCAAATTGCATGAATGCATCCATGAAGCAACCTTTTATGTATTTGTAACCTTCGCTTTTTTGAGATCTCTCTACAACTAAATCCTTTCTCACTTTTAGTCACCTAGTTATAAATCAGAGCTCCATTTACTTGAGTCACAGACTTATTATGACAATATATAAGTGGAAAAATCCCTATTGCAAATCACAGAATCTCAACGTATATCTTTCTTGAAAATTTCCCATATTTAAGAGCCCACCAGGGACCAATATTTTCTTAGAAGGTGCCCATCTAAGGTATAAAATAACTTAGATACTTAGAAGGTGCCCATCTAAGGTATAAAGTTATTTTAAATCAGTGGTTCTCAACCTTTTTAATGCCGCGACCCCAACCGGTCGTAAGTCGAGGACTAAACCGGTCATAAGTCGAGGACTAAACCGGTCGTAAGTCGAGGACTACCCAACTGGTCGTAAGTCGAGGACTTTCCCTGCCTGGGAGCGCCACGCATGCGTGGTTCCGCCCCCTGCACCGGCCGAGGCGTAGCTGGCAAGCGGCAGAGACAGAGCAGGCTGACCACCAGCTGGCCCAGCCCAAGGGAGGTAAGGCACCCGCCGGAAAAGGGAAAAAAATGGTGGACAAAAAAAATGGCGGACAGCCTTGCTTGGCGACCCCCATGAAATGGTCGATCGACCCCAAATGGGGTCCCGACCCACAGGTTGAGAACCACTGTTTTAAATTATTATAGTAAAATTTAGCCTTTCAGGCCAATAGGATTGCAAAGCAAATTTTGGTATCAAATATCAAAAACATCAAAGCATTAAACATAAAGATTTATGCCTTTCATTGCCGATTTATGTGGCACCTACTAAAGTGGTACTTTCAGTGTCACAGGTTCAGCCTTAAAATGATAACAGAAAATACTTAGTATCTGGGAATCAAAATATAGCACATAGGGACCCATCCAAATCGTTAACTGGAACAAACACAGGAATCATCAAGGTATTTTTTCCACCACTGGAAAAAAAGATATCTATATACACAGTTTAAATACTGCAATTATTATTAACAGTGATTTATAATATTTATTTAGTAACATAACAGTACATTACTAATGAAGTAGTGTTTAAATATAACTTAGACACTTATTGATAGGGAATAAACCAATATAACCCAATGGGAATTCCTCTGTATGCAACACACACACACATTGTTTTTAATCTTGCCATTTATTATTTTTATAAATAACTCAAGATTGCACATATATATTATATTCCTTTCTTCTCCTACAGGTAGTCTTCGACTTACGACACTTGAACCCAAAATTTATGTTGCTAAGTGAAACATTTGTTAAGTGAATTTGGCCCATTTTGCGACCTTTCTTGCCCCAGTTGTTAAGTGAATAACTGCAGTTGTTAAGTTAGTAACATGGTGGTTAAGTAAATCTGGCTTCCCCGTTGACTTTGCTTGTCAGAAGGTTGCAAAAATTGATCACACGACCCTGGGACACTGCAACTGTCATTAATATGAACTAGTTGCTAAGTGTCCAAATTTTGATCATGTGACCATGGGGATGCTACAATGGTCATAAGTGTGAAAAAATGTCATACATTACTTTTTTTCCGGCGCTGTTGTAACTTCGAACGGTCACTAAATGAACTGTTGTAAGTCGAGGACTACCTATATTTTCTCCACACTAATGACCCTATGAGGTGAGTTGGGCTGAGAGAGTATGACAGGCCCAAAGTCACCCAGCCAATTTTTCATGTCCAAGGTGTGACTAGAACTCACAGTCTCCTGGTTTCTAATCTGAACCACCAGGTTACTACTCCATTTGTGTCAGAAGTTCCTACCAAAGGAGGTTGAGAGGATTAGATCAAACTCTGCAATGATTACTCATACTCTAGAATCTTTATCACAACAATTATGGACAGAGACAGACTGCCTCAGTGCCTGCTTGTATGTGGTGCCAGGTTATGTGAGAAATAAATAAAATAAAAACAAAATGAAGTAATTCGTATAAAGTGTACTGCTTGATCAGCACACTGGAAGAGAAAAACTGCAGATCTAACTGTATACACAGATACTTGGCATGCAGAACAGGAAAAAAAAAAGGTTGCTGGCAGTATCTTAACTAAAATCTCTCTGTTGATGCACTTAAGGGTTTGAATGAGAAAAGGTAAGTTCCAGGAGTTCAAATTGCTGTTTCATTAAATCAGTATCAGATTGAAGTCCTTCTACAGATACATCTGTATAATGCTGTCATCTAGTTAATAAAATCTAAAGCAGGTGAAATCTATTTATTTACTTATTTATTTAAATAGCAAGAGCCTAGGTACATGAATGAGCTTGGAGGATGTACTACTAATAATTCAGAACTCCTATTTAACATTGGGTTAAATTTCCTATTTGGAATTGGGTATGTCTAGTTTAATGAAGAGAAGGACGAAGGGGTGACATGATAGCAGTGTCCCAATATCTCAGGGGCTGCCACAAAGAAGAGGGAGTCAAGCTATTCTCCAAAAGCACCCGAAGGCAGGACAAGAAGCAACGGGTGGAAACTAACCAAAGAGAGAAGCAACCTAGAACTAAGGAGAAATTTCCTGACAGTTGGAACAATTAACCAATAGAACAATCTATCTCCAGAAGTTGTGAGTGCTCCAACACTGAAAGTTTTGGACGACTGGACAACCATTTGTCTGAAATGGTATAGGGTTTACTGCCTGAGCAGGGGATTGGACTAGAAGACCTCCAAGATCCCTTTCAACTCTATTATTATTATTATTATTATTATTATTATTATTATTATTATTATTATTATTATTATTATTATTATTAATTGCCAGCTGTTCAGACTGGATTTGGCATTTTTTAGTCTGAACATCATCATCATCATTATTATTACACACATTTTGCTTTCCTTTTTTTAGTACAAGCATTACCAATAGAAGATCAATCCATAAATAAAGTTAATTCAACAAAGGCAGCAAAGTAAAATTTCTGTAGGCTTCTATTGCTACAAATTTCATTATGTTTCCAAGTACATTTCTACAAAAAAAACACACACACACAAAAAAAAACCTACAAATATTAAAGTAGCCCAATTTTCTACAAAACTTTCTGTACAATGGGTTGAATTGCATGATCTCATAAGACTCAGTTTACTTCATCCTATTATATTAAGAAAAAGAATACCCATCTATTTGGTTTTTTTTTTTCTTAATAAAGTCTATTTTGGGGGGGGTTAAAATTATGTTTGAAATCTGAACTATAAATTGGCCTAGTCCAGGGATAGGCAACCTTGGCTCTTTTATGTCTAAAGCTTTGATTGGGTGGTCTCTGGATATCTACCAAGAACTTCCAGTAAGCTATAACTCAGGAAATGTCACTATCAAAATAGATATTCTCTGAGGCAGTTCATTCGATGGTATTTTTTAATCTCATGATGCACTACTTTTCCAAGCAAGGTCTCGGCATCCGTCTTTAAAAGCAAAAATTGGAGACTTCTTGTTGTAAAACCTTTTAAGGTTACATAAGTTATTTGGTTAGTTATGTTGATCATGCCTGTAATTTGATAAGTTGTCAAACTTATTTATTGAAATTCTTGTACATTGCTTTATTATTTCCTGTTTTTATGGTTATAATTTACTCTAAACTGTCCCTAGGATACTGAACTGAAAAGGCAAAGTAAACATTTAAAACTCAGGAAGTCTCTATATAAGGCACATCAAAACAGAAAGTTAATAGGATGCACATTTTTAAAATAATTCAGAAGAATAAGTTACATGAGAAGAATTACATAACAGTCATGCAGGATGACAACTAGAAATTCCCCATCAATTTAAGTAATCTTTTAGGCAAAGTCACCTTGCCTAAAGGATTACTTAAATTGATGGGGAATTTCTAGTTGTCATGATCCTGCATGACTGTTACGTAATATACCTACTTTTACTATAGCCTGTTAATGTAATATTTGGTTCAGATTATAAATAGAGAACTAAACTAAGGCCTATCCAGACAACAAAGCACTAACCAAGTCACCGTTAGACCAGGTTTCAACACAATTATAGGGCATTTGGATGGAAAAGTTAAGAAGTAGGTTTACAAAATTTTCGAAGGTTGTTACATATCTTCTAAGAAAACATCTTGGCAGAATGGGGTACCCTACAAATTAGAGGGTGCTTTATGATTATTTGGAACAAATAAATATTTCTCAAAAGAATTCTCTATTTTCCTAACTCTAATGATGAACATGCACTCCAAGGACATTTTCTGGATTTCAAAACATACATAGGTTATCCACCATTACCACTATCTCCTTTTGAGCAATAGATATTTTAAATAGGTATAAACATACATAACAAAATAAGAAGGGATAACATTGACTCCATCCCTTGCTCAATGCAGGAATACGAATTAAAGCATCCCAAACAGATGGCTGACTGGCTGCTGTTGGAACTCATCCAATAAAAGGAAGACCAACTGGCTCTACTGTCAAACTACTCTTACTATTACAAAATGCTCAGTTGCACTCTGTCTTCCAGAAACTTTACTCTATTCATTGTTCTGAACTCTGAATGACAGAGAACAAGTCTTGGCCTTCTTTCATGTGACATTATTTCAAATATTATATCTCAACTCAGTCTCCTAAGCTTCCCAAAATCCTTAAAATGTGATGTTCAGAACCAGACACAATACTTCAGATGGGGGTCTGATCAAAGCAGAAGAATGCGGAACTTTATAAGAAGTAGCTTTTAAAAAATAAAAAAGTATTTCTACTTAAGTAATGTTTTTAACAAAAATAAACAAACTAATAAAAGCATTCTGAAATGCATCTATATATATATAGATGTATGTATGTATGTATGTATGTATGTATGTATGTATGTATGTATGTATGTATGTATGTATGTATGTTATAAACTGATTTTGTTGAATTGCTACAGCTTAACAATAATATAATTCTATCCAGAGAAAAAATCAGTTCTGTTTTTTTAAAAAGCTTACAGAGATATCTAATTAGTTGATTTTATTAATGCTGGAACACAAAGCTTATCTTCCAAAAACCAGAAGAAACAGATCAAGGTTCATAAAACAGTTTAACAATAACAAATGGCATAATGTTATAATAAAAACTATTCCATTTGTGAAAAATAATCTTACTGATTCCAAAATCCTGATTAGAAAAACAGTTATAAAGAGCATTTGTCATGGCAGATGGCCAATATTATCCTCTCACTCATTATTATTTAAATGGAAAAATACACACATTTTTTTAGTTAGCAATTTTGCAAGTATAATGCTAAGTACAATAATAACATTATGCCTATAGCATAATAAATATAATTCTCTTCCTAGGCTTCATTTGAAGGCAGTTTAAGTAGCAAACATATGTCCACACAACTGTGTGATCTTCAGATGGATTGAATTATATTTCCTATTGCTTCTAGTAGCAATCAATGATCAATGATCATACTGACTGAATATGAGAAAAATTCCGATTTATATAATTTGAGTGCCAGGTTAAAAGATGGTGAGTTTATGTTTAGAATACACTTATGGGAGTGTAAGGAGACTAATATGGAATCTTGAGAGCATATTGTAGCAGTTGCATTATATTGTTGCTGTTGGAAAAGCAAGATTGTTTCTAAAATTACTGTTTTGGTGAATAAGGATATCCTCTTTTACTGTCTGTTCTCTATTTCTCCAGCTTATCTGGACATATTTGCAAGTGAAACATCAAGCTATTGACACCAACAATTTTTATTTCCTAAGGATAAGCATTTGTTGCTTATCTTTCTTGTAAATAAAGGTAATGCTTAGACTTGATATTTTGCTTTATAAACTGTCCAACTTCTTTTTTTTTCAGTTAAAAAGACTTCTTAGTTGTTCAATGATAGAAGAAGCTTGGCAAAAAAAGTGTCTGCAGTGACTTTGGCATCCACAGGTATCAGACTACCTAATTAATAATGCCTTTGCAAACATAATTTTAAAGTTCTATCATCTGCATATGACATGTGGTCTTAGAAGATAGAAATTCAAGAATATTGCATGTATATGCAAATATTAATAATGAAAATTACAAAATCTTTGTTACAGAGAAAAAATATTGAGCTGATTAAGAGATGAAAAGCAGTAACATTTTCTCAGTCACATTGCCAGTATAGGAAGAAAAGGCTATCTTTAAAAAAAAAAAAAAAAAAGCACTAGGATTATTTTTTATATATATACAAATAAGGAAGAAACCATCTTTTTCTCATCTCTATTTAACAGACAGAATCCAACTGTTTCTCACAAAAACTTTCCAAGGCCACAGATGCAGAATGTAGCACCTTCCCCTGGAAATTCTGTTTTCATAAAGTATTAGCAAAAATTAGGGTATGCTTCATTAAAAAAAATGCATGGCAGATTATGTGAATTTAATCAAAAATAATTACTGTACCTCACAGTGAAATCATAGGAACAAGAAACCAATATAGTGGGATGAAACGGTGAAAACTGCAAAAAAAAAAGAGAGAGAGAGAAACACAAAATAAGTCTCAATACATATTTGTGGGGGTGGAGGATAGGGAGAGAAAAGTATTTAGAAAAAAAAAATATCCTGTAAAATAACAGTATTAGGGAACCAAATCAAAATATTGTTTTCTATAAAAATCAACATAAAGCTGCTTTGGTGTAGCATTCATAATCCCTGCCATGTATTAAAATTTCAACTTAATATAAAATATCTTACAGGTTGATCACCTAAGGAGGTTATGATACATATCTCTAAGACTGACCATAAATTCTCAAATCACAAAAAAATGCAGTTAGAAAACCCAAACTATCCAAATGTTTAAAACACTTTTAAAACATATCGCAACAGTAATATATACCTCTGAAAATCTGTCTCATTTCACGAAATACTTATGAGAGAGTATGTCTTTTATTGTTAGCACCAAGGAAGGAATTCTTTTTAATTACCAAAATATAACTTAATCTGGATTCAACTTAATTTAATCAATTGGATTCAAGGATGAAAACTGGCAACAGAAGTTCTTATAATTTCACCCAGTACAAAGAGTAGATCATTAATCATAGCCCTTGGCATGAACTGGAAAGTTGAACAAGAGTTGCAGCAAAGATGGAGAGCAAGAGCCAAACTCTACTAGCCCTCATAGCTGATTCTAGCAACATTCACTTTAAACCAATCTTTTTCAAGCACATTCATAAAAAAGAGCAATTTTCCTCAGAAAGATTTATAGTACTAAACATGTCTTATTTTTTCCCCCTTAAATGCTGAAATAGCAAGAATGCCTGACAGAAATCTGAAATAAGTTCCAAGTTTCAAATTCTGAATACTTTCTGAACGTTTGGAAGTCTGATTTACAATTGAAACGGCCGTTGAAATAGAACGTTTCACATTCAATATGGTTTTAAATCAAGATAGTTTGCACAGCCTTCACTACCAATTAATTGTCTGGATTAGGAGAGGGGTAGGATGTACAATATTTTCACACTTTACAGTTTATTGTAGCTTAGGTAATCTGGATGTAAAGTCCAAAGTCTACAATGGTCAACCTGAAACGTAGCTTTACTCTGAAGGATTGTTGGTGAGCAATTTTCAAGCAACTTACTAATTTGCTTTCAAAGCAATACTTAACTAGCTTGCTAACAAAATATAGGGTACAGGTAGTCCTTATATTACAACCATTTATTTAGTGACCATTCAGAGTGACAATGGCACTGAAAAAAGTGACCTATGATTTTTTTTTCATACAGTCTCCCCCTAGTCATGTGATCAGAATTCAGATGCTTGGCAACTGGCATGTATTTAGGACAGTTGCAGTGTCCTGGGGTCATGTGATTACCATTTGGGACCTTCTGACAAGCAAAGTGATTGGGGAAGCCAGATTCACTTAACAACTGTGTTAACTAACTTAACGCTGTATTTAATTGATTCAGTTAACAATTGGGGAAAGAAAGGTCGTAAGATTCACTTAACAACTTAATTTTGGGCTCAACTGTGGTCACACGTCAAGGACTACCTGTACTTACGCAAGTAGTTTACTGATATTAAATTATATTATGACATGACTATTCCATTGTCAATAGGAGCAAATTTGGTACAGTGAGTAAGGCTAGAAACCTGGAGCCTGTGAGTTCTATTTCTCCCTTAGGCTTGAAGCCAACTAAGTGACCTTGGGCAACTCTCTCTCAGCCCTAGGAAGCAGGCAATAGGAAAGCATTTTCAAAAACACTTGCCAAGAAAACTCCAGGCAGTCACCAGGAGTTAACCTTGATTTAAAGGCAATAAATAAAACAAAAATTCGTTGTCTACTAATAAAGTTAACCAGTAAAAGATGAACAATGACTTGTTCTTGACTATTTTACTGCCATCATCATCTTAGTATACTAATGGTTTCTTAAAATCTACCCTGCTGCTCAGCTTTTACGCAATTTTAATTTTTATTACCTCTGATGATGATATTATTATCATCGCACAGTCAGCCAGATGTTCAGACTGGATTTGGCATTTTGTCTACCTATCGAGTCCTCCTGGATTCACGGCTGACACTGGAAGACCAGCTGTCGGCCGTGACCAGGGGGGCGTTCTATCAGGTACGCCTGATTTACCAGTTGCGGCCTTTTCTGGACCGAGACGCCTTGCGCACAGTCACCCATGCCCTCGTCACCTCCCGCCTGGACTACTGTAACGCTCTCTACATGGGGCTTCCCTTGAGGAGCACCCNTTGTCGGCCGTGACCAGGGGGGCGTTCTATCAGGTACGCCTGATTCACCAGTTGCGGCCTTTTCTGGACCGGGACGCCTTGCGCACAGTCACCCATGCCCTCGTCACCTCCCGCCTGGACTACTGTAACGCTCTCTACATGGGGCTTCCCTTGAGGAGCACCCGGAGGCTCCAACTGGTCCAGAATGCGGCCGCGCGGGAGGTGTTGGGAGGGACTCGTCGCTCCCATGTAACACCGTTGCTGCGCGAGCTGCACTGGTTGCCGGTGGCCTTCCGGGTGCGCTTCAAGGTGTTGGTCATCATCTTCAAAGCGCTCCATGGCATCGGACCTGGATATCTCCGAGACCGCCTTCTGCCGCAGACTACCTCCCATCGGCCGGTACGCTCCCACAGAGTGGGTCTCCTCAGGGTGCCGTCAGCCAGACAGTGCCGGCTGGCGACCCCCAGGGGGAGGGCCTTCTCGGTGGGAGCTCCCACCCTCTGGAACGAACTACCCCCAGAGATCTGGGTGATTCCGGATCTCCCTTCCTTCCGCCGCGCCCTTAAGACATGGCTTTTCCAACAAGCGGGACTGGCCTAGGGGGAATTTTTAGTGGGGTTTTAATGAATAATTTTAAATTGATATAGGCCTCATCAAATATTTCATTTTAATTAGGTTTTAAAGTGGGTATTTTTATCTTTGTATTTGTTTTACCAGGCTGTCAGCCGCCCTGAGTCCGTAAGGAGAAGGGAGGGATAAAAATCTAAACAAATAAATAAAATAAATAAAATGTTAATTAGTAAATTACTGGGCTCCAAAAAGGTAAGGAAGGAGTTCATAAGTACCCCTAGCTATACCTCAACATTTGTCTCATTGCATAGCTGCTATTAAGTAGGTGATGTACAAATGTACATTCAGAAGCATGTAAACTACGGTATGTGTTTTCCTTAGAATAGCACTCAAGACAGCTTACAAAGTTAAAGACAGTATACCCATAGAACTATATTAACAGAACATATTTGAAACAATGCTGGTAGCACAGTAACTGCAGGAACAAAAAGAACACAATTTGGGTCCCATCATACAAAATGTATTTTTAACCATGGTTTGAACATGTCATAGCCATCGAATTCATCACAATAAACCAGAACCAAATAAACCACATTAGGATTTAGCCTGTTGTATGAACTCAGCCAGTCAAAAACTATGCATATAATGCTATATGCTGATTTAGAATTCAGGCATAAATAGAAAGAAGTTTATGAGAAACCCTGGAGTTATATAGCCCCTCTCTTCTTTCCTTTCCCTGCAGCAATTTTATGTCAGCAGACATTTATGGTTATGTGGACTACAGCCCGTTTGATTATTAAATAAGGGTCATCTGAACAAGACACTTCCTTTTAAATTACATATCAGGTTTGCACATAACAATCCAAAGAGTGAAACCAAGTCCTGGTTTATTCTTTCTCTTGTCTGTAGTAAAATAGTGAGAAAAAGTGGGAGTGTGTTGTTTTGCAAAAGCTTCTTTTCCTGATGTAGATAGTGTTAAAGTTTGGTTTAGCACAAAGGTAGCATCGTTTTTCAACGATGTGGTTTCAACTCTTGATTACAAAGCCAAATGTTACAATGCTCTCAAGACATGGATTTAGACCAGGTATTGGACAAAGATGGGGACTGAGCCCAGCACATGTACCGTATATTTGGGATCAGCATGTTATGGTGACTTGGTTGTGCGATATGGCTTTATTTTGTGTTTTGATATTTTTGAATGTTACTGAAAGCCACCCAGAGTTATGGTGCCTGAGGTGGGTGGCAATATAAATCTTTTAAATCAATGAATAAATTATAACTTCGTAGCCATGCTGATTGGAGCTGTATGAAACGGAAATCTCCAGATTAGAAATGGAATTGGATTTTATACCACTTGTACAATATTATTNGGCTCTTCCAACAAGCAGGACTGGCCTAAGGGGAAATTTTTAGAGGGGTTTTAAAAGCAATTTTAATAATTAATAAGGCCAAATATTTAATATTTTATTTTAACTTTGTTTTAATGATAGTTTTTGGGGTATTTCTGTAGTTGTTTTTATCAGGCTGTCAGCCGCCCTGAGTCCGCAAGGAGAAGGGCGGGGTAAAAATTCAATTAATAATAATAATAATAATAATAATAATAATAATAATAATAATAATAATACCCAGGACCTGGGATAGGCAGATGTGGATGTTCGATGGTATTACAGATATCGTCGCAGGATGGAAGCAGTTCCTAGTAAGGCCGCCTTTTGCAATTGACTAATAGCGAATTTGTCAATGCCAATGGTGTTCAAGTGGTGCTCCAGTTGTTTTGGGATTGCACACAAGGCGCCTATTACTATTGGTACTACCTTTGCTTGCTTTTGCCACAGTCTTTCTATTTCTATTTGTAGGTCTCTGTATTTTGTTATCTTCTCCAGTTCTTTCTCGTCTATTCTGCTGTCTCCAGGCACTGCCACGTCCACTACTACTACTACTACTACTACTACTACTACTACTACTACTACTACTACTACTACTACTACTACTATTATTATTATTATTATTATTATTATTATTATTATTATTATTATTATTATTATTTTGTATTTATCTCATTCTTTATTGACATTATCATTTTGTATGCTTCCTTAGAATCCATTCTGGTGAAGGATGGGTCTATAAATACTTTATAATGTAAAAAAATCAAATGAGCTATTTAAATATTGTGTCTCCATGCCATCACAAGTCCCTTGTGGAATGTAACTCAGTGCCAAAGAGAGATCTGCCAGACAACAGATGGAGGAGACAAGGCCTGCTGAATGAGGAACACAAATATGGAGCTCATCAAATGCTCTGCTGGGTTTTGTGAACTGTCTGTTTTCCTAGCCATTTAGAAATGTAATAATGAGAAAAAATACTAAAACTTACTTTCACTCTTCTTATTGCATATGTATGCCCAAGCAGACTGAATATGGGTTGCCGGATATTTCTCAGATCCCAGCCTTTCAAACTGCAGTCAACAGCACCTGTTACAAGCAAGTTCTGATAAAAAAAATGCACAAAAAGAGTTTTATTCTAAGAATACCAACAGCTCTCAAGTTGTAAACCTAAACAACAATGGCTAACAGAAATTTCAATATGAGGAAAAACTTTTGAATGCCAGAGATACAAAACTAAATTAACAAGCCTATTTCAGTTCATTCCATTAAAAACAGGAATTTCAGAGTGACTTTGGATCAGCTACTATCTGATAGCTCAGCTTATTTCAAAGTTACTACACTGAGGATAAATTGAAGGAAGATCCCAACAATATAAAGGTAGCTATAAAGCTGTTGATATTATTAAAACCAATAGTAAACGGAGAATAATCATAACCTGAATTATCTATAAGCACACTAAAACAATCCTAAATCCTAAAATAATAAAAGCAGCTTCTCCACTGTTTAAAAATACACTATTTCCACTTACTGTACCTGATCATATTTGCACCAATCACAACTTAAAATCTCAGCTTGGTGAGCAGGAATTATCACTGGGAATCCTGGTGATTTCGCATCCCAAATTCTTAGAGTTTGGTCACCTGAAACAGACACACTAATAAATGAAACTTCACATAATAGTTTACCACTTTATAAATTGTTTAGAAAGGATGGACAGATAATCAACAGATTTGTTTACAAAGACCATTTAGTTCATCAAACTGATCCTTTCATGAATGAGAAAGCACTGAACCCTAAGGGAAGAAGTTTAACGTGTACATTTTAAAGAGGAAGAAGTGCTATTCACCATGTGAGGAAACTGGTGCTATTTCTAATTATTTTTGTTGAAATTTTTAAGAGATTTTGATTGTGATTATGAATCACTATATAGCTGTACATATTATGCTAGAAAAGATAATTATATCAGGTACATAGTATATAATTCTGTGGAAAATACGCTATGAACAATGAAAGTGAAATAAATCATAAAATGAGTAAAACCATGCCAAGGAAATTCATGCATGGCTAGTTATCAAATTTTCAAGACTGATTTCGTGCTTTCAGGGCCAGGAATCAGATTCCTCAAGAAATATAATCTCTATTTATAGGTTATACGTTTCATAATTTCAGGGTGCTTCTGGACTCATGGCTCCTTGTTTGTCAAGAAACTGTGAAAAACAAAGTGACTGAAAAGATGTCTAAAGCAATAGTGGCAAAAAGAGGACACAGCTGAACAATTGTAAGAGTTTAAATAGTACCAATAAGCACAGCAAATCAGCAATTACGCTCTACATTTATTGCATCTTTAATTCCTATATGGTGTCCCTCTTCACATTTATCCACAGCCTTTCAGGTAGGGATAGCAGATCAAAGTCCTGCAAGCACAAAAAATGAATTTGAGGGTTTCCTGTCAGATGAACTAAATCATATCTGCCCTAAATTGGGTACCAATTGATCATAGCATCAGGCACCATTTTGTGGCATAACTTTGGATACTTTTGAACATTTAGAAGTATCCTAGGAAATGGATACTTGAACTCTGCTACCTGCAGGTTTTATCCATGCCTTCCCTGTCCCTTCGGTCACATAGATGGGGTGTGAACAGCTGGATCCATGAGGTACTAACATTTTTTGTGGGGATTAATGCTGCCAGCTTTGAAAGGAGCAATGATCTACAGCAGGGGTCCTCAACCTTGGCAACTTTAAGACTTGTGGACTTCAACTCTCAGAATTCCTCAAGCAGCTTTGCTGGCTGAGGAATTCTGGGAGTTGAAGTCCCCAAGTCTTAAAGTTGCCACGGTTGAGGACCCCTGATCTACGGTTCTTTAAGATGTGATCACTAGATCTGGCTCAGTTTGATGACTTTTTCACTGCTTCCAATCTTTCCATTCTGGGCATCTCATTCCAAGTACCTTGGTAGCATCACAGACTGGAAGGATTTCCACCATCAAAAACTGAACATGAATAACTCTGCTAACTTTCCATCCCCTCTTCTATTTTCAGAATTGCCAGTTATGGACATCTTGGAACCTAGGAAGGAACCTAAATCTGAGGGACTTTTATTCCAGCTCTTTATCAATATAGCCACTTTAAATTTGTAACTTTCATTTAATGAGCACTTAATAGAACCTGCTGGTTCACAGCTGAGATGGCAAAGCAGCTGATTTGTTCACTGATCAGCTCCCATCTGGAATAATGCAGCAGTCTGCTGGCTGGATTACTCAATTCCACTCTCTGCCTTCTTATCTAGTTTGTTCTCTATGTTGCTGTTTCAGTTCTTCCAGATGTCTGCCAGACTATCTTTACTTCTCCTTTGTTCCCATCCCTACATGCTTGTGAAAAATAACAGTTTAACTTGTTAATTTTAACTCACCCCAGCCCTTACACAAAGGAACAAAAAAAGAAGCTTATTTTGAAAATAAGCTTGTATCTCATGTCTGTGTTGAGAGTTGACAATTACTTCTCTGTACCTAATTAGTTACAGTGTGGCTGACAGCTTTTTCATCTAGTATTCTTTGGAACCACGCTCCACCGATATTATGCTTAGATTATAATTTATTAAAAATGCAAAAGCTACTTATCTTTATGGGGATTTAAAGCTGGTTTAATTATCAACTCCTCATTAATTCTTATAGCCAATGATGGTTTTACTGAAGCTGTACACTTTAAACCATTAGGTCAAATTGGAATGTACAAATTTATTAATATTGTATTTTATCATTCTGTACTGAACCTAATAACAAGCAAATGAAAACTGAAGCAACCATTGCTACCACAATACTGAAGTATTTAAAAACAAAAGTAGTACTTTAGTAGAAGAGTGTTTGAAAAAATGTGGTTTTGGAGACCTGAGTGAAGGAACACTGGAGAGCAAATTGCAAATTATGGCGAAGAAGTATTCTTTTTCCAATATATTAATGCAGTGTGGGATTAAACATCAACTAAGGGAATAGATATACTGAACATATTTTAGGAACTTCAACTGGGAAAAAAAGATTTTGTTCTGGCTTTGCTTGTTGAAGAAAGTCATATGCATCAGAACCTCTGCGAGTGTTTAGAGAAACTGTCCTGGCAGGATGCTGTATACAGTAATAGGTTAAGAAGAGTTGGAAGGGATCTTGGAGGTCTTCTGCTCAAGCAGGAGATATGATAATGCTGACCAAAACAACAGCGTTTCATCAGTTAGAACAATTAACCAGTGGAACAACCTGCCTCCAGAAGCGGTGAATGCACCAACACTGGAAGTTTTTAAGAAGAAACTGGACAGCCATTTGTCCGAAATGGTATAGGGTTTCCTGCCTGAGCAGGGGGTTGGACTAGATGACCTCCAAGGTCCCTTCCAACTTTATCATTATTATTATTATTATTAAGTAGAAGATCTCATTTATTATATATTGATCTGACCACTGTATAAAAATCACAGAAAAAGATGGTGATTCTTTTGTTATCAGGAAGCCTAGAAAATTCTAATGACATTGTTTTCATGTGAATGATGTTGATATGGCATTGTTTGCACTGGCAGCTAAAAAAAAACAAAAGGAAAGGCTAGATATAGTAGCGTGGTTATAAATTTATACTGATTGATAACTTAAGTGTTTCTTGTTCTATGAAATTTCTGGGCAACAATTGATTCTATTTGCGATTTTGACCTTTTCTCTGTACATTGATTTTTTATTGTTCCAATTTGAGGGAAACAGAGAGAATGCCCCATCAAATCAGCTCAAGCATATCAGTTAGCTACCAAAATAGCTAATAATATCTGCCATTAAAAATATGCTTGGAAATAGTTGGAGTATGTAGGTCAGGGGTGGGCTATTAATTTTCCCAAGGGGCCACATGAGAAACTGGGACTATTGTGGAGGACTGAATCAACGTATCCTGATTTGATGCCCTCAAATTCCATCAACTCATCTCCTCAGCTGCTTCAGGTGAGGGGCGAGTGTTGTGCAGGGGCAGAAAAGTGCTTTCTCTTCTCACCCTTCCATGGCCGCCAACCAACTGAAACAGCGCATGTTAACTACGCAGAAGCAACTTGGCTTCTTCTCCTGCAACCTGTGGTGTGCTTATTTACATTCAATTTCTAATTTCTGATTGGCCTCATGCGGGCTATACAGGGACAGCCAAAGGGCTGGATGTGGCCTGAGGCTGTAAAATGCTCAGGTTTGATATAGGTCTAAGTATTTGAAATATATACAATTATGTAAGCTCTGTTCTTTTATGATCAGGAAATAACAATAGCAATAGCACTTAGACTTATATACTGCTTCACAGTGCTTTACAGCCCTCTCTAAGCAGTTTACAGAGTCAGCATATTGCCCCCAACAATCTGGGTCCTCATTTTACCGACCTCGGAAGGATGGAAAGCTAAGTCAACCTTGAGCTCCATCAGGATCGAACTCCTGGAGCAAGCAGTGACTTAGCCTGCAGTACTGCATTCTAACCACTGGACCACCACATAGATAATAAACTATCATATACTGTATGATATAGTGAAATCTCATTCCATAGTGATTGAGAAAGCTAATGGTATAGGTAGTCGTTGACTTATGACCACAATTGAGCCCAACATTTCTGTTGCTAAGTGAGACATTTAGTGTTGCCCCATTTTATGACTTTTCTTGCCATGGTTGTTAAATGAATCACGGCAGTTGTTAAGTTAGTGACACAGTTGTTAAGTGAATCTGGCTTCTCCATTGACTTTGTTCATCAGAAGCCTGCAAAAGGGGATCACAAGACTCCAGGACACTGCAACCATCATAAATATGAGCGAGTTGCCAAATGTCTGAATTTTGATCACATGACCATGAGGATGCCACAATGGTTATAAGTGTGAAAAATGGTCATAAGCAGGGCTTTTTTTCAGCCGGAACGCGGCGGAACCGCGTTCCGGCACCTTTTTCCGGGCCGGCCGCACCGGGCGCAACATCTGGGGGGGCGCGCTCGCACTCGCAGCTCTCTGCCCCTGCCTGGCTCACAACCGCGGCCATAGGGAGGCTCGGTCGGCGCGCCCCTGGCCCGTTTCCTAGGCGACCCTGCCCGAG
>NW_015388086.1:41369-75641 GCF_001527695.2 Protobothrops mucrosquamatus | reverse complement strand
GGGCGGTCCTAGGGTTTGATGAGGGCGTGGCCAGGTTTGGGTGGGGGCGTGGCCAGGGGAGGGAGGTGAGTTCCACCACCTTTTCTCTGAGAAAAAAAGCCCTGGTCATAAGTCACTTTTTTCAGTGTCATAGTAACTTCAAACGGTCACTATACAAACTGTTGTAAATTGAGGTGTCGCTGAACAAGTCTATAGTGGATCAAATATGCATTTATTTGTTAATTTAGCATAACAATCATAATTTAATCATAATACAATTCAAAGTATATTATGTATTGGTGAAATCAAGGACGGAAGATGTGTATCCACTAGCCAAACCTTTTATAACCTCTAATCTTTGGAAATAGTTTGAGAGTTAGATCAAGACTTAAATAATATTTAAAGTACTTAAGCCTTAGCAGAACTCTAATCTTTAATAGATTAAGCCAGAATCCAATATTCAAGTTTCTAATTATGAAAAAATATACCAATGAAAATTAGTTTGTTAAAAATAATTATTAGGAAAAACCAGAAGGAACTTTTTTAACGGTAAAAAAAAAAGATTATTGAGCTTTGGTCTAATAGAGTAAGAACCTATCTCCTAATTCTTAGTATGTAGGCACATCCAACCACTTGAATCTCTGTCTCAGATTACTTAACCTCAGGTTCCTATAAAAAAAAAATACTCCACAGATCTGAAATCCATCCACACTTAATTGTAATCATAAAGCCAAGCAAACGTTTATCAAATTAAATTTGCTACTGCAGTTATCCAGTTATTTGTGTCAGTTTTCAATCATTTCTAATATCTGAGGATGCTAGCACATATATTGTCATAAATGGAAATGTGACCAGTCAGTTTTAAATCAACGTGTCAGTGCATCTGGCTATCATAACTGCAGTACTGACATAATGTTAACTTTCCCAATAAGCTGGCAAAGTCAATATGCTCCAACCTAAGCAATTTTTTTTGTCAACACTGCAAGTCTTGGCCCATTAGGTATATTAAAAATGTCTAATCTTTCTTGGATTTAATAGTCCATTTATATAAAAACAGAAGATCATTTTCTACTCATATTTAATTGCTAATGGTGAAAAATCAACACTCTTTATCACTAGCATTTTCAAAAGAAGCTATACTTGTCCTAAAATAACACCATACTTCATTGTGTCCCAATTAAAACTGTAGCAGTATAGAAGAAACATATTTGCAAAAGTATGAGAGATTTTTTCCCCCTAACAATTTAAAGTCTTCAGTTTGCTTCTGAGACAGCCAGTATCTTACATTATCTGCAGCTCCAGATACCTCAACTGTTAATTACTTTCCTACATTGCACTGTGGTCATTAACACTGCTGTCAAACTCTTAAAACATAAAATGTTAAGTACTGAACATGGAAAAAGAATTTAATTTACTCAAGAGCTAAATAGCTTGTAACTTCTTCTTCTGTTTATACTTTCATATGCAAATTCAAAGACCAGGTTCCATAGCAGTAGTGGGAAATCTCTAGAAAAATCATACCACTTTTAATATTGTTGAATAAAAAAGAGTGATGTGATTAAATCCTCTGAAGATATATGACATTTTTTTTTCTAATGTAAGGATATGCTGGAACCAACCCCACCTGAATTTACTCTAATATACACGAATGGAGACAACACTTAAATTTCTAGCAGGGAAGGTAATAGTTTGCAGTTAGGTCAAGTTTCACAGGTTTTTGCAAACAGTGGATCTTCTCAAGATGCCAGAGAGAGGCCAGAATATTTCTTACAGCAGGGCTTTTCAACCTTTTCACCCATTGTACCACTTTTAGGATATGGCAACATCCGAGTACCACCAGTTGCCTAGCAAGGTGTCAAAAACTTGATGACACCCCCCCAAAAAGGAAAAAAGTGATAAAGTACAGATAGTCCTTGACTTACAACAGTTCGCTTAGTGACTGTTCGAAGTTACAATGGCACTGAAAAAAGTGCCCCCCAAGCCACAGCCGAGCAAGACACCTGCCTGCCCGCCTGGCCGCGCTCTTCCTCCTGTCCAAGGTTTTCATTGTTGTGAGCATTGCTGTTGAGGATTGGCAGTGTGGGTGGGATGGGAGGGTGTTTGGTTTTTATTCCCCCCGTCTGCTGGGTGGTTGCAGCAGGTTTTGGTCACTTCACATGACCCTGGGACACTGTGACCGTCACAAATATGAATCAGTTGCCAAGCATCTGAATGTAAATCACAAGACCCTGGAGATGCTGCAACATTCCAGCTGATCGGCGCTTCTTCTGGGCTCAGCAGAAGCGCCAGGATCAGTGCCGAACTCCAGCTGGAGCCTGGTGCTGATCCTGGCACTTCCGCTGAGCCCTGACAACCCTGCAGCTCCAGCTGTCTCTCGCTCAGGCTTGTGCGGTGCTGCCACCGGTTTAGCTCATTCCCCTCCCCCGGTACCATTTTTCTAGGATGGTCGCGTACCACCTGCCAGGCGCCAATGTACCACAGGTGGTACTCGTACCACTGGTTGAAAAGCCTTGTCTTACAGTAAGCATCTACTGTGTGTATCATTTCATACAGATAACTGTAAGATATTTTAAGTACAGTATTTTTATTTTATAAAGCAACGCTTTTACACCAAACTGGGAAAACCAGTTGCAAAAGGTGAGCTCTCCGAGTGATTGATGGAGCATCATCTGAACAATGTTGATTATGCCTTGTTCTCTATGAATCATGGATACATTTTAATCTTCTTTACACAATATTCAATTTCGTTGTGCAGGTAGAGAACAGAAAGCTACTTTGTGTACAAATTAAACACTTTAAGCTATCAGGCAGTCTTGTTGTTTATGTCATTTTTTTAATGATGTTTTCCACATGACTAGCCTTTTGTTATCAGAGAGACATTTATCAGCCAAAGCAGTCCTTCCGAGCTGATCTCTAGCTACATTATGAGCTTAAAAACTGGTATCGATATTATAATAGTCTGCACCGATTTAACAACTCCAGGTTGTTATCAAGATTTCCCATTCTGAACAAGAATCGAAGCAAGTTAGAAAGCACCCATAGACATACAGATGATTGAATGCAGTATTAACAGTTCTGCAAAGTGCTTTGCTCTTTCCAAACATATTTAATGCTGAATACACCTTAATTGAAATGCCATTCAGGCAGGCCCATTATTTTTCTGTGCTGTAATCTTGTTCCCCTTCACATCCATGCTTATGGCTATAATTTGCACAACTGCAAGTTCTTAAATACTCAATCACTTTTTATTCATTTCCCTTTAAATTTTAACTTTAAATCTTTCTTTTTAGATTTTACACACATTTGCTGACAATTTGATTAAGCACATGCTGCAGGAAACTGAAAGCATCTCACAAACTATCTAAAGCTGTCAATATCATTTTAGAGTTTGCTATTTATTCACATGCATTTTATTTATACCAACTCACTTTCCTCTAGAGCAGTGGTTCTCAACTTGTGGGTCGGGACCCCATTTGGGGTCGATCGACCATTTCATGGGGGTCGCCAAGCAAGGCTGTCCGCCATTTTTTTTGTCCGCCATTTTTTCCCCCTTTTCCGGCGGGTGCCTTACCTCCCTTGGGCTTGGCCAACTGGTGGTCGGCCTGCTCCGTCTCTGCCGCTTGCCAGCTATGCCTCGGCCGGCGCAGGGGGCGGAACCACGCATGCACAGCGCTCCCGGGCAGGGAAAGTCCTCGACTTACGACCAGTTGGGTAGTCCTCGACTTACGACCGGTTTAGTCCTCGACTTACGACCGGTTTAGTCCTCAACTTACGACTGGTTGGGGTCGCGGCATTAAAAAGGTTGAGAACCACTGCTTTAGAGAAGCACAAAGACGTCTTTGGAGAAGCACTGTGGTAACAGCTAATAAAATTTGGGCTTAGCCCAGGTAAACAAAAAAAATGTGATAAAGAAACTCAAGACTGCTTCTCTTGAGAAAACGAGAAATGCTGTCAGGCTTTCAAGATTCAGTTATAGCCTCTCAATAAAATCAAGCTTCAGTATTTCTTGTGGTGTCTGTTTCCTGACCTGGTCTACCTTGAAGGGCTGATACCATCTTCTCACTTGTACATATGTATGCATATGTGTGTGTGTATATTTATACAGAAAGAATGTGAAAACAAAAGGAATGCTTTTATAAACAGCATTTTTGGTTCAAACAACCTATTTGGAGATATTTTACCATTTTCAGTTTCATACATAATGGCAGCAAGAATATAGAATGGTACCAGCATTTTATACACACGCCCACCCACAAATTCAAAGTTCAGGTACAAAAAATCATTGAGATTTCTTCTCAAGCAATATTCCTGAAATTTTCTTCTTTTCTGTTTGGTATATGAGGCGTGCTTGACACATACCGATATCTCAACTGTCAAAAGAGATTTCTGCTGGTTAAGTTATAACTATTGTAATGTTTGTAATATTTTGATTCAGTTTATATTACTTATTGATTAAAAATAGTATTTATATAAGCTTTTTGAAAAACCGTTTAGTGTATTTGCTATGGTAAGACTAATTGATGTGTTGTCATAATTTACATTAGTAATTTACATTACTAATTTATAATTTAGTAATTTACATTAGCACTGCCGTCTAACGTTTTTCATTTTTTGTAATTCAATTTTTTTTTTAATTTCTGTTTATGTTCTTTCTGAGAACAATGTGTTATACAGCATTTGAATAAAATAAATGGGACCCAAAAGGTATAGCACTAGATTACTTGAGGGACCCACTTATATTACTGGTTTCATCAGGGGCAGGAGAGACATGTTCTTGGCTCCCATCAGCTAAGAAATGTCATGTGATGGGACCTAAGAGAAGAGACGTTTCTGCCATGGCACCTGCCCTTCACCCCCCCAGAGATTAGATTGGCTCCACCCGACGGCCTTTCGTAAAATCCTGAAAACGTGAGTTTATCGATGGACCTGGGGATCTGGGAATGCAGCAAAGTGGTTTTATAGTGTTGTTGTTAGATGTGATTACCTCAGGTATGGATTTTATTATTTTTTATGATGATTGTATATGCTCATGTTATTTTTTCTGATTTTTTTAAAAAATTGTCCTATTCTTTTTTGTGCTTTTTTAGAAATATATTCTTAAATATTAAATTGTTAATGTTTGCTTTAATTGTTCGTAAGTTGCCCAGAGTCACATATATGAGGTAGGTGGCTATATAAATTCAATTCAATTCAATTGATAAATTCATAGGTAGCTACAACCTGGCCTTTGTGTTGAGCAAAGTAGAATAAACTATTAGCAAAATAAAACATCCGCAGATATGATTGCATTATATCAGGGATCCCCAACCTATGGTCCGTGGCCCGGTATCGGGCTGCAGCCTGTTGGCACCGGGAATAGCTGGTGAGCCCTGCTCTACTTGTGGTAGCACCGCTGCGCAGGCACTAGTGGCCCCATTTGCACATGCGTGGGGATGCTAGCACCGCCGCCAGCATCATGCGGGCACCAGCAACCCATTTGCACATGCATGTGTGCCCAACGCATGTGACATGGGCGTATGTGGCCTGTTTGCACATGCGCACGCATGCTAGCGCCATCATGCGCGTACCTATTTGCATATGTGCGCATGGGCTGCACGCGCACACATTCCCCTGCTGTTCCCTTTCCTTCCGGGTCGTCAAGCCAGAAAGGTTAGGAAACTCTGCATTATATCTTAAAGCTAAGAATATGGAAAAGTGGGTTGGAATTTCAAGAATCATAGAGCTTTACGCTTTTGAGGAAGCTATGCTCTTCTGCCATGTGGTACAACCCTCCTAAAAGTGATATTTTTTTTAGTTTAAATTTTAGATCTAACACAGACGTATTAGATACAATACGTTTACTAAAAACAAAGATTAGTCTTGGCATTCCCAAGCCCTTAGGCATGCCTTAAGTAGCTCCCTGGATTCTAGCCACAGTCAACATTAGTGACCAGATACAGTTCCCATCAGATATCTCAGTTCTGGACTAGAAGGCTCATTTCTTTTTTAAAAAATAGTGCAAAGACAAAAGAAAATATATTTTGCTTTTCCAATACCTACTAATCAGCACCATGGAAATAATCTCTTTTATTTTCTCTTTTAGTCCAATTTATACCAGGTGAATAATTATTCACTGTTGAACCGGCTCATTACTGCACATCTACAACTCTTTTGGGGTATTTTCTTTCTAAGCAACATTATAACCAGGGTATACTACTGTATGACAGCTAGTTCAGTGTAGATGTTAAAGGCACCAATTTAGAAACCAGGAGATTATATGTTCTGGCCCTGTCTTAGGCATGAGCAAGTTTCTCTCTCTTAGCCCTAGTACTGTAAGCCACTTTGAAAAATACGTCAAGAAAACTGTAGGAAATTGTTCAGTCAGTCACCAGGACTCAACATTACAGATAGTTTTTGACTTACAACCATTTATTTAGTGGCTGTTCGAAGTTACAACAACACTGGAAAAAGTGATTTATGACCGGATTTCACATTTACGAATGTTGCAGCATCCCTATTAAACATGTGGTCAAAACTGAGCCACTTGGCAACTGGCATGTATTTATGGCAGCTGAACTATCCCGGGGTCATGTGATTACCAACCTTTCCAGCCAGCTTCCGACAAACCAAATCAATGCGGGAAGTCAGATTTGCTTAGCGACCACAGGGTTCACTTAACAACTGTGGCAAAAAGGTTGTAAAACGAGGTGCAACTCATTTAACAACTGCCTCATTTAGCAATGGAAATCTGGGGCTCAATTGGGGTCATAAGTTGAGGACTACCTGTAATTCAAAAGATGCAACATTTGCTACCATATTTATTAAATATAGTAAAACATTCTCAAAGTAAAATTGTTAAAAGCTGAGTTGCTATATTAATTCAGTCGCTGTAGCTCTGTATTGCAAGGTATAGCCTTTTGCACCTTAGCCAAGCTGAACACACTCTTGTTCCAAAAATCTATGGCAACTGCAATAAGTACTGGCATGGAATACCAAGGTTACAAAACAGCAAAAGTCTTAAAACTTGTGAGATTTGCCAACGTACTGAATTTTATTCTTCTGATAATGTTTTCTATTGATAAAAAAGAAGATCCACCTGGTTAAATATTCTATTCTTTAAAGAAGCTATCAAAAGAGGGGGGAAATAGTACAGCATGTCTATTCCACTAATCAAATTTTTGAATGAAAATGTTCAAACCCATACCAGCAAAAAAGAATTTAGTGTTTCTTTTGCACCTGAGCAGAGCTTGACTGCAGATTTTTGTCTCCTTTGATAAATCACCCCTATTTACCTATTAATGTTGGTGTAGAGCAGTGGTTCTCAACCTATGGGTCACGACCCCATTTGGGGTCGATCGACCATTTCACGGGGGTCGCCAAGCAAGGCTGTCCGCCATTTTTTTCCCCTTTTCCGGAGGATGCCTTACCTCCCTTGAGCTGGGCCAGCTGGTGGTCGGCCTGCTCCGTCTCTGCTGCTTGCCAACTACGCCTAGGCCGGCGCAGGGGGCAGAACCACGCATGCGCGGCACTCCTGGGCAGGGAAAGTCCTCGACTTATGACCGGTTGGGTAGTCCTCAACTTACGACTGGTTTAGTCCTCGACTTACGATCGGTTTAGTCCTCGACTTACGACCGGTTGGGGGTCGCGGCATTAAAAAGGTTGAGAACCACTGGTGTAGAGATTCACTTTATTCCAATTTCTGTAACATCATTATTGCCATACCACCTACAATAATAAACTCACTACATATTTCATGCATGTGTGTGTAATGTGTGTGTGTGTGTGCGCTATATATATATACACACACACACATATACAGACACACTCATATCTAATACACAAACATGCATTCTTTTCTATTTTATATATGCAAAATCTGTCATACATAATACCTTATACACACAACAGATTTCTCAGCCAACTTAAATGTTTTTTTTAAAGCATAAATGGATGATAAGTGGAAAATTCACAGAACAATAGGATTATGTAGAAATAGGGTTAGCTGGGAAGCTGAAAATTAAAACAGACAGGAAGACTATCAGGAGGTAACACTTTTCTAGGAGAATAGCTTATTGTCTAGAAATAAAAGAATATAACTTGCTGAATTTGTTGAACAATACAAATACGATAAACAAGGAAAAATCCTCATGATAAAAGCAGAAGCTAACTATTCTAAAGCTCACCAAGAAGAAAAAGTTTGAGGCTGTGAGTGTTCTGACAAAGTTGTAATCTCTGAGATTTGGACCATGCCACCGAGAAGACCTTCTTCTGAAAGTAAAAATGACCTATATATTATTAACAACAAATATGAACAATCTCTTTAAAAGCACAGAGTTGCACCACATGTAAGTGCCAGAGTTGTTCAAAATTCCTAATTTAGGTCTTGTCTTTTAGGAGACACTGTCAGTTAAAAAAATGTGCTTTAATATTTCACATAACAATTGCAACAATGCAACAATTCTGTGTATGATATGGCTTTCCCCCGGGAGCTAGGAAGACCAATCAAAGAATAGTGCCTAGTGAAGTAAAACAATTATGTATATTGCCTGCACTTCAAAGAAACAAGCAAAAAGATCCAAAGCAATGAGATTCAGTTCCAAACAATCATGTTCAAAGTAGATGCATTACCAAAGTGTTAAATGGCATTACTTTTTGAAAGAAACACTCAACTGACCTCTCTTTTTAAAATACAGAAATGATCATGCTGCTACTAATCAAAGAGACAGAGCTATTATACTGCTTCCACTGGTAAAGAAGCTCTACAACCTGCTGAATTGTAAAAACAAAACACTCATATACACACACTGAAATCTTTCCGAAACACAATCCTGTTGATTATTTTAAAATTAAACATGCTGACAATGATTAATTCATTAGTTGGGAATAAATAAAGGCAGTTCAGAGACTCAGCACTTCAGCCTCAGGCTTTTGTATTCCCCCCTTTTTTTTATTCTATGCATGAGGAGAGCAAGGTCTTTCTCTTTTAGTTTAGAAATTAGTTTTAATCGTAGGAAATTAAAGCAAGGTAAAACAATGGTTTCATATTTTGCTTTGTTAACCAAGCCTAGCTAGAACAAGCCACTTACTCAAATTTGAATCCAGCCCTCACCATTTTTGCAACGGGATAAACATACCTTTCACAGCTGTTCAATTTATTTGTTGCATATATTCATTATATTTTTAAATTGCAATATTTCTACCATTTTCTTCTAAAGAATAATCCTGCTAAAATAGTTTAACCTAAGAAATAGTGATTGACCCAAAACCACTGAAATATTTTTTTTCCTGTACAGGAAGTCCTCATTTAATGATCACAATTAGGACCAGCAACTCGGTTGTTTACTTAAAGTAGCCATTAAGTGAAAATGTGAGTTCAGTTTTCCTGCAAAGGTTGTAAATGCAAGGGCTGGTCGCAAGGTTACGTTTTCTTCACCATGATTAACTGTGAACAGTCACTAAAGAAGAACTAACTGTAGTAAAATAGAGACTTGAAATGTAGTGTCCCCAATCCTTATCTTACACCCAGCCCCTATACTCAAAAAGCACTACAACTTGTATACAAGAAGTAACCTGGACAACAACTTCCAATTCACTGGTGATTAACCATGCTGTGATCCAAACACCTGAAAAACATGAGGATGGCTATCCCTGGATCCAGTAGTATTACTACATTACCATAAACAATGTTTATTTATAACTAAATAGTTAGGTAGATGGTTCGAATCACAGTATGACCAATTCATGTGCAGCTTTTCCAAAGGCACTACTTCCAGGAGCTGCAATCCAACGCTCTACATACAAACCTACAGGTTCCAAATAACCTTTGTGCCTTCAAATCCAAAGGCATAATCCTAACATAAGATAATATGTTCCCAAAAGGACGGTTGAACTATATGTTTTTCAGGAAATGAAATGACTTGAACACTGTCCATAAAGACATGAAGATATTAGATAAAAGACATCCATTCAGAAATGTATAACTTCTTGTAGTGCCGTATCAAGCCAGGAAGGGGAAAAAGTTGGCAAGGCAGTAAAAAAACGAAACAAAATGACAGCATGAAAAACTGCTACTGATTCACTTGATTAAAGCAGTTGCTGATCCACATAGAGGGGCCAGATATGTGTAGTTAAGAGATAACAACTGAGCCTGCTCTTTAATTATAGTTACACATTCTTTATTCCTTCCACTAGTTATTTAAATTTATACCACCATCTGCTGGACAGAATTTTAGAACAATCGAATGTAATTAAAGTGCTCCTACTACAAATAAATAGAAATTGCAGCTTTTACCTGAGGTAGAGGCAAAGCAGCCGGGGACATGTGGAGACCATATGGTGCTATAAATGACACCTTCGTGGCCTTTGAATGTGCACAATGGCCGTCCCACTTCAGGATCCCACTAGACAAAATGTAAACAAATAAAGGATAATTGGTACACCTACTTTCAGGATATAGCTCCTACTTTGGAGAGCGACCTTATCTTTTAAAACAAGCAAACAAAGTACAAGCAATTATTGTCATGAAACAAATGTATTGCTTTCCCACAGAGATATTTCCCAGTGTAAAAATGCACGTCTAAAATTTGCCAAAATGTGTATCTCTAAAACAGCTTTAATTTATGCCTTTCTGAACATTAGCGCCTTCTTTGGCTAGATTTAGATGCTTGCATGTTAATATCATCATATATAAGACTAGTCCAACGATCACTTTCCCAGACTGAGTTGCAAAAACTATAGTTTTAACACTTTCAATAGAAGATTTTAAATTTTTGGTTTGAGTTTGCTTTTCCTTTTAAAAATTGGGAAGCATCTCTCTCTCTCTCTTTCTCTCTCTCTCTCTCTGAAAGAAATAGAAATGAACAGATTTGGAAACACTCAGAAATGTAGACATGTGATGAGGGGATGACCATCAGAACTTCAAATCTGGGTTGCAAGTAGCTTTTTCAGCGTCAATTACAACTCTGAATGGTCACTAAGCAACTAGTCATAAATCAAGGTCCGTACTTTCAACTATCAACTGCCCTGGATTAATAATTTAAAGAACAATCACATATGCAAGTCTTGCTCAATTTGCAGTTTTGTTATGTAAAGAAATATATCTCGTGTCTCTTCCCACTTGATCAGTTAATTCATTAAATAGTGTAATTACAAAAAAACTAGATCTCACTTTCATTCTCATTTTTTTAACCAATATTAATTTAAACCAAAGAAAGCAAGTCGTTATCAGTTAAAGAAAAGAACAGAAAACATGCTGAGAATATTATTTTAGAATGTTAAACCAATATGCAATTTAAGTAACCTGCAGTACACACATACCAATTTTGCTGTTTGATCCCATGATCCAGATACTATTAACTGATCTCCTCTGGTCTGACTCCAGTCAACACTATAGACCTGTAAATATTAGATACACTTTAGCTTGCTAGCACACATTGGATAAGCCATAATTAGAGCGTATTTCCTGTCCTGCTACTGAAAGAATATACTGGATATACTGCGTAAGAGAAATATACACTATATATCAAGGTTCAAGACTGAAAAATGAAAATCTACAACTCAAAATAAAATGTTTCTCTTTTAATATACATGCATATTAATAATCAACAATTTGTGAAGGTACCCAACAATTTGTTAGATTGTGACACATGAGAATGTTTATGCACGCATGTCCATTTATACTAAAATATACTTGTATATACATACATAGATATGTATGTGGTTGTGTGTTTGTGTATACAATGTGTGTATGGCTGGTTGGTACATCCTTTTATTTATTGTAATGTAATAACTGTAATCTTTACCTTTTCTTCCTAAGATAGAAAATTAAGACCACTCAATTGTGGTTTTCGATAAGATTTCAAGAATTTTTTTTGCTCAGAAGAATGGATCCATTTTATTGCTTGCTACTTCCTCAATTATAGTTTTTAAAAGCATTGATCAAAACACTGCTCACTCTTATTTTCTGCCCAGCTATTCTTAGATTCGCACATTTCTTTTCTATTTTTCTAGTACTGCATCCACTGTGCACAGAAGATAATCTCCAGGAGAAAACCACAGCCCCTGTTATAAAAACTAGGTTACCACTGCAAATATCCCAGTTCAGATACTCATCTACAATTGGTGTAGCATGGAAAAATTACGCAAGCCCAAGGGCTATTTTTAAATTTGCTAAAAGATAAATGCAGCTTCCTGACATGATCCAATTAATTCTAGTATGGTGTATCAGTATTAACAGTTCTTTAAATATATTGTTCAAAGACTGATACTGAAACACTATGTGCCAGACTATTTTCAAAGGATGGTCAGACTATTTTATCAATTAACTAGGCTGCCCAAAACAAAACAATATTCTTTTACCCTGGGACTAGATTCTGTTTTTTTACCTTTATTTTATTTTATTTTCTTAGATACCATCATAAGATTAATCAATTAATGAACTATTGCTACAAAACAAAACTTCTAATGTTGTAGAAGAGTCAGAATATTTAATTTTCAGCAACTGAACATATTTCTCAAAAGACTAATATAGCAAAAGCCTGATGGCACTCACTGCTTGTGAACCTCCTCTTGAGAAGAGCTAACCCTGACGGGTTGCAACAAAATACTCCTGCAGAATATATGACTTCTGTTTAACATGGTCACCATAAGACAGGAATCGCTCCAAATACCAGCAACTTAAAATAATGTTTAATATATTGCTTATTTTAAGTTTTATCTGCATCAACTAACTGCTGCTTTTGATTAGGTGAGCCAAAAAGCCCAGAGAAATTTCTTCTCTGCCTTTTTTCTTGCAAAATAAAGTATTTTGCCCATGTACAGGCACGTCAGAACAACTGGAAGCAGCTTATGAAGCAGCCAGTCATGTCTGGAAAAATACATTAATTCTTCAAATAATTTCTTTTGCAACTATATCTGGCACTAAAGCTAGGTGGATGACTTTGAGCCAGTCGTTCTCTTTTCAGCCCATTTGCGAAAAGCCTTACAAGAAACCTGAAGGAACTTCCCCAGGCAATTGTCAAGAATCACACTGACTCAAAAGTGTATGTGTGTGTGTATCTTTAACACTAGAATGGGAAACTTCTAGTCAATCCAGGCAAAAACCAACCCTTCACTCAAAAACACATCATACTGCCCAAAAGCTTCTTCTCCCAACCACTGCTACCTTCCTTACCCTTTTAGGCTGATTTCTTCAACACATACTTTCTCCTAAAGAAGAGTGTACAACTGTACATGCCATATGAAGAGCTGCACTTGGCTCATGCTTGTTCATTCCTTGCACACTTTCCTACTACTATGCACTTTCCCTGATGGAGAAAGTGGCCTCATCTGACAATAACTCCTTAGAAGAAGGTAAGTTAGGCTACCCCAAACTGCTCTCTGAATCAGTTGAGGCAATCACTAGCACAGGACAATGGTTAAAATCAATCTCTGCTAACCCTCTCTCCATGTCTTTGATTATCACACCCGATCTGTTTCCTGCTTCTATTGCTTTTGTTTCATGTCAACAGACTTTCTTCAAAGGCACTGGATGACAATGCCTAACAAATTTTAAAGGCCTTGAGGCTGTAATGAGGATTCAAATGATATCCAAATAAAAGGGGAAAAAATACTTTATCAGTTGAGGATGTTAAGCCTGTTTCACTCATTAGTGGACAATTGGTGCTGGTAGAAACAAAAAGCTGCCACGTGGAGAAAATCCCACAGAGAGGCCTTTGAATTTTTTACATAATAAAATGTGTAACCTATAAAATAAGAAAACAGAAGGCAAGAAATTGTATGAAAAGCTTGAGGCTAATTCAACTGGATTTTGAAATGCCCTACTTCTATCACAGAGAGATAAGGTAAGGTAAGGTAAGATAACCTTTATTGTCATTTTCTTACTGTGGGCACAATGGCACACATCAAAAATGAAATTTAGTTGCCTGCTCTCAAAGTGAAACACATACATGATACACATACTATATACAACCTATGTATAGACCCACCCCCCTACATATACATAACAACTAAATATTAAATACTGTCCATCTTGAATATATAACGGAAGGAGGAAGCTTGAGAGTTCACAAGGTTAATGTTGTATGGAATGAAACTATGGTTGAATCTGGATGTTCTGCTATGGATACCACGAAGAAGTGACAAAAGATATTCCAGTGTACGGTAGAAACAACTATTCCAGGGGTCTTCAAACTCGGCCCTTTTATGACTCATGGACTTCAACTCCCACGCTGGCTGAGGAATTCTGGGAGTTGAAGTCCATGAGTCATAAAAGGGCCGAGTTTGAAGATCCCTGAACTACTGTATTCCAATCTTACCAATAGTCGTCTACCCTTAAAATTATGAAAATTATGAAATTAGAATAATTGGTCTCAAAACATTTGTTAGAATAATTGATCTCAAAACATTTTGCAAACCCCCTAGAGAAGGTATATTTGGATTGCTCCAAATTTTGGCTATTTTAAGATTCTAACTTTGCCACAAAGACAATGAATACATTTTTACATTAGTTTCTCTTATTAATCTTGGGGCAATCAGTACAGTTCTACAAAGTGATAAACCTATATATTCTGCAGAGTAGAGAAAGGTGTGTGTAGGAAAGCCAATAAAGAACTTGCTTTATATGGCAGAAGTTCATACAATATAAAAATACCACAATCTTCCTGGAAAAAGAAAAAAATAGCGTAATTTTAGATAACACAACCTTTGTAGTGTTTCTATAGTTACTGTAACACTTAAAAAAATAATAATAAAAAATCTTTCCATTTTTCCCCAATAGAACTAACAGAATCATTATGTTACATAATACTCAAAAATAATTTCCATTGATTTCAATGATGCAAAATTGCTATTCAAAAAGGGATGCAAGATTTGTAAGGATAATATATTGCTGGACAGAACATTGCAATTTCCAACGGAAATTCTGCTTGTTAGTTATTATATATTTTCAAAATGTCATTTTCTCCAAAGTTTATTTCTTTTTTAAAAAACATTTTAATAACATTTTTATAAAGAAAAGATAAAGAGAAGAAACTTACAAAAGCAATAGCAGGATAAATCAGAGGGATTATCCAATCACAATTCATAGAAGTGAAAGAAAATTCTGGTATTTTTAAACTTCAATTACTATTTTTATTAAGCAACAAAGGGTTCCTTTTTGAAGAGTCTATTTAGAGACCGAGTGCCCAAAACCCGCACCACCCCACCCCCTGCCTGCCCCCGCCTTGCCCTGCCCGCCCGCAGGGCCACCCACTGCCTCCACAGCCCGCCAGCAGCACCATGGCAGCCACGCCCTTCGCCCACGCCCTGCAGCAGTATCTGCGTGTGACAGGGCGCGAGGGCGGAATCTTGTCTCCACTGCCTGGCTGCCATGTTCTTGGCTGTGCTGCTCTGCGCGGGCTGCACCCAGGGGTGACTCTCCTCCAAGGGGCTGCTGGTGAGGAAGGGGCCGCGGGGGAAGGCGGGGCTAGGGTGACGGCACATGTGCCCACAGAGAGGGCTCTGAGTGCCACCTCCAGCATGTGTGCCATAGGTTCACCACCACTGGTCTATCTTTTTCTAGAGAAAAGTGACTATATTTAATTATACCTCTTGAGTGTGTTCTTTATAGACCTGCAAAGGACCTGCAGGTTTTTCTGTATCCCAGATTTGTAAAGATCCATCTCCACTAGAGGTGACCAGCACGTGTTCATTCTTTTCACTCCACGTCACATCAAATAGACCATCATTCCAGTCAAAACTAAACCAAAAGTGAATATATTAATTTATGACAAGAATATAGCATGTAATATAACTGGGTACTATTTAAAGATACAATCTCAAACCAAAAATTTACATCTTACCAAAAAAAATTATGTGGGCCTGGGGAGAACCTGGAATGAAATTTTTAGCAAGTCATAACATTTCACTGAACTACACTCAGTTTAACTCATCTTATAGAGAAATTGTGAAAAGACAGGAACCCTCACAGATTCCACTATGAGCTTCTTGTTTAAACAAAGAATGTATTGGGAGATGGGATTGATGTCACGCTTTTAACATTCAGCATTTTAAAAATTAGTTTACTAGAAACAAATAGATCTAACTTTCATGAAGTTCATATCCACAGTTTATTTTTTTCAAGCTTATTGTCAGTGGGGCCATTGATAGTATATAGAGTAAAGGTGATAATGAATCACCTTGGAAAATTTGATTTGATTTAAACTTCTAATTCTTCTCCATTAGCGATCAACTTTGATCACCAAAACTTTATTGAATTATTCATATATTGTTAAATGTTGTACTGACTCCAAAAATTTTGAGATATTTCTCAATCCAGCTATGTGAAACAGAATCAAATGCCTTTTTCTAGTCTACTCAAGTTATACTTTATGGGAACAAGCTGGAAGGAAATTTAATAAGCTAATTGAAGTTAGGATGGATTTTCTATTGGTTTGATGCAGCAGGTAATTAAAAGAAAATTCAATGCATTATTTTGTGCTTATAAAATGGATCTGAAAAGGGGTTATTCTTTTTTTTCTTTTATATATAATGCTTGAGTAATTCCTAAATTTTGCAAAAATATTACTGAAAGTGAATTTGAAAATATATACTGTATGTTAAGAGAGTTTAAAAAGATGCATTAGAATTGATTTTAGTTATAAAGACAATTTTTTTAGAAAAATGTTTAGAGTTTTAAAAATAATATAAAAGAATTTTTCCCTTTAAGATTAAATAATTAAAGAATTTGAAAGAATGAGGTGAGTTTTGTTAATATAATTGATGATAGTTTAGAAAGATTAATAAATATAGTTATCACTTCCTAGAAGAGGGAGAAAAAGAAAAAAATATTTTGTTAAGATGGCAACATAAATTATTTTAAACAAAGAGATTTTATTTGGTCTTATTTCTATTGGGATATTGCTAAATTAAAATTTAGTTGGAAGATTTATATAATTGGCTTGTAATAATTATAGGTAATGTAAAAAGCTGAGGTCATATTAGAATTTTACTATATTGGAAAAAGAGTTGGAAGTGAATACAGTACCTTTTTTATAGTCCTTTTCTTCCTTTTCTTAATCTTTATTTTCACTGTATTTTATGCTATAATGAACCTTAATAAAACTTCAAAAAAAGATTTGGTCTGTAATTATGCCCATAAGGGGCTGCCACAAAGAAGAGGGAGTCAAGCTATTTTCCAAGGCGCCTGAAGGCAGGACAAGAAGCAACGGATGGAAACTAATCAAGGAGAGAAGCAACCTAGAACTAAGGAGAAACTTCCTGACAGTTAGAACAATTAATCAGTGGAACAACCTGCCTCCAGAAGCGGTGAATGCTCCAACACTGAAAGTTTTTAAGAAGAGACTGGACAGCCATTTGTCTGAAATGGTATAGGGTTTCCTGCCTGAGCAGGAGGTTGGACTAGATGACCTCCAAGGTCCCTTCCAACTTTATTATTATTATTATTATTATTATTATTATTATTATTAGTAGTAGTAGTAGTAGTAGTAGTAGTAGTAGTAGTAGTAGTACCTTGTATGTTGTTGGCAAATAAGTTATGGATCTGTAGTTAGAAATGTCCTACCAGTTGTTAGCTGTTTTACTTATAGATTACTTGATGGAAAACTCCCTTCACACTTTTAATGAAGAGAACATCTCTTCATTACATGTTTTACATGTCTGCAATAGTGGCAAATATCTGTAGTTCGTGTGTAGGATGAGAATGAAGGTTCGTTCTTTGAGCTTGTAGGTTGGCTTCCAAACGTTTTGTTACCAGGCTAGGTAACATCTTCAGCAGAATTAGTGTTGTGGGTGTGTCAAATGATGGTCTTGTGATGGGTCTTATGAATGGGTCAGGTGTGAGTCATCAGTGAGAGGCTTGTGATGGGTCTTGTGATGGGTAGGTTACATCAGGTCAAGGTCATTGGGAGGTGAACTGCAGGTGGAGGGGAGGGGGGTTGCATGGGTTGGTTGACACTCGGTGCTGTCTCTGGTTGACTGTGTGGTTGATTTGGATTCTGAGAGGTTCATAGGCTGGTTGTAGGTCAATGTGTCTGTTGATGGAATTGCTTGTGGAATGCCAAGCTTCGATGAACTCATGAGCGTGGTGGGTGGTAGCGTGGCCAATGATTTTTGTGTTGTTCCAATCGAACTGGTGCTGTTTGGTGTTGATGTGAGTAGAGATTAAGGATTTGGGATCATGGGGTATGACTGCCAGACAGTGTTTGTGGATCCTGGTTGACGATTCAACCCACTCAATAAACTCCGCAGAACAATTTCTCCAATGCATCAAACACACCAAGATCAACAAGGAAGAAATTATGGTCTTGTTCGACATCACTGCTCTCTTCACCTCGACTGACATCGACCTGGCTAAACAAGGCCATACATCACCTACTCACTAAACACCAAACCCACAAAGATGATGCCACTACAGAACACTCCATGTCCACAGAAACCAACGTGAAATTCCTGGATCTATGCCTCAACACATATTTCAAGTTCAACGGGAAAATGTACAAGCAAGTACAAGGTACCCTGGTGGGATCACCCATATCAGGCCTAATTAGCAGAAGCAGTCATGCAAAGACTCAAATCCATAGCTCTAACCACCATCCAACCAAAATTCTGGACACACTACGTTGATAACACCTTCATCATCATCAAACGCTCCCTACCTAATAACATATTCCCTGGGATCAAATTTATACGTGAAGAAGAAACATACAAGACTCCCATTCCTCAATATTAATATAAGACTAGATAACAGAGAACTGGAAACCTGCATCTACCGCAAACCCACACACATGGACCAGATCCTCAGCTTTGCAAACAACCACACCACCGCACACAAAAGAAGCTGTGTCCAGACCCTCTTCAAAAGGGCCAGGACACACTGCAGCACCACAACACTAAGAAAAGCAGAAGAGAAACAACTGCTGGACATCTTTCTCCATAACTCCATAACTATCCAAAACACTTCGTATTCTGACACACAGCACAACACATTGCACAGCTGACTACGCAAAAACTAACTCTACCATACATAAAAGGGGTGCCGGAAATGACAGCCAGAATTCCCCAACCCCTAGGAATAGCAATAGCCCATAAACCCACAGCCACACTCTGTCAAGAATTATGGATGAAAGAAACAATGTAATCTATATAGTCAACTGTAACAATTGCAACAAATTCTATAAGACAAACATCACATCAATTAAAAAAACAGGCTCCATGAACACCAGCTGGCAGTCAAATGCCACAATCCAAATCCTTAATCTCTACTCACACCGACATCGATTGGAGCAACACTAAAATCATCGGCCACGCTACCACCGCCATGGTTGTGAGTTCATCAAAGCCTGGCATTCCATAAGCAATTCCATCAACAGACACTGACCTACAACCAGCCTACGAACCCCTCAGAATCCAAATCAACCACACAGCCAACCAGAGACAGCACCGATCCTCAACCAACTGACACAAGCCCCCCATCCCCTCCACCTGCAGTTCACCTCCCAATGACCTTGACCTGATGTAAGCTCCCCATCACAAGACCCATCATAAGCCTCTCACTGATGACTCACACCTGACCCATCACAAGACTCTCACTTGACACACCTGACGCCCTTATTAACAGAAGAACACTGACACTGAAATCCCCTAAACTCCACTGAAGGAGTTTTACATGTCCCTGTCACTACTAACCATAACAGATCCAGGGAATTGAAGGTAGTTTTCTTTAAAGTAATTGCTGACAACTTTTATTTTTGGTAGAATTTAATGTTGTAAGGTTGTTTTTCCTTTTTGTGGAATCAGTGTAGGCAAGTTTCATAATGCAATGTTTTTATGAAAGGAGAGTCTTCAAATTTGGAAAGTGAGGAAGTGGTTCAATTTCCTTTTTCGCTCTGCAGTTGACTTTTGTTTTATGGTTTGGGGGTATGTGTGTGCTATAAACATCCCTCTACAAGAAAGGATAAATGCAAGTAACAGAAAATGAAAGCCATTTAAAACCAAAAATCTGTTAACCCCTATACAGTAGAGAAAAGAGAAAGACATTTCCAGTATTTCTAAATCAGCAAGTAATATTGTACTTTCAAAGGTTTGAATTGGTGTTTACTGTCTTTGTCGATGGAAGAGAAAAATTGTAGAATAATAAAAAAAATTCTCACCCCCTTCCATCCCCAACATTGTTTTGCAATGCATTTCATCAAAACAATATGCTGTAATCAGAAAGTCCTTGGAAAACTAGAAGAAAACTACATTCCCTCCTCTTCCCTGTTGAAGTAATTTTGTTTTATAGAAAGAGTTTTCTCCTATAAAGAAATTTCTGTAAAATAAACAAATAAAAAAAGACATGAGGATTGCAGAATTAAGATTCATATTTGGGTCTCAAGACGAATTGGACTGTTCATCTTCGGGGTTTGAGACAAAATTTGGAGCTGGCAATACCCTTTACAAAAACTTGAATATTTTGGTGCATAACAAAAATGGAGTAAACCTTTTCCAAGACTGCGGTAAGCTATTAAACTGAATAAAATTTAGTAGACATAAATATGTGTTGCATCTAAAAAAATTTCTAGTTGTCCTTACTTCCTAAAGGCTTCTTGAGGCTTTAAAGCAGTGGTTCTCAACCTTTTTAATGCCGCGACCCCCAACCGGTTGTAAGTCGAGGACTAAACCGGTCATAAGTCGAGGACTAAACCGTTCGTAAGTCGAGGACTAAACCGTTCGTAAGTCGAGGACTACCCAACCGGTCGTAAGTCGAGGACTTTCCCTGCTCGGGAGCGCCGCACATGCGTGGTTCCGCCCACTGCACTGGCCGAGGCGTAGCTGGCAAGTGGCAGAGACGGAGCAGGCCGACCACCAGCTAGCCCAGCTCAAGGGAGGTAAGGCACCCGCCAGAAAAGGGAAAATAAATGGCGGACAGCCTTGCTTGGCGACCCCCGTGAAATGGTCGATCGACCCCAAATGGGGTCGCGACCCATAGGTTGAGAACCGCTGCTTTAAAGGATTCTGAACTGTTCTATTGTCAATAATCCTTTCAGCCCCTTTTTTATTCAATACTATTCTATTAAATCAACACACAAGAATTTAGCAGTATAAATGCATTTGATACAGTTACAGTTTTATAAAACTACATCAGAATATCTAATTCCCAAAACACAAGATTATGCAATAATTACTTTTATTATGAAAAAACAAAATACCTCCTGAAAAGATGAAGTCCAGCTTCATTTTGTTCCAACACTACTAGAGTTCCACAACCTAAAATTGAAGACAATAAAAAGCACTGAAAACAATGGTCTATATAGTATAATATGAACTAAATTAGAGTAAGATTCTTGAAAACTGCTGAACTTTGGGAATCCCTTTCAGAAAACACTGAAGCCTACCTTATAGCCTTGTCAAATTATATCTACTTAACATAGAATTGCTACTCTGGCAGTGCTTTTCTAGGGTATGAGAGGCTTTCATCACTCAGTTTTTAATTCTTTTAACTGAAGCTGGGTCCTATTATATGCAAATTATGTGCTCTACCACAGGGGTCCCCAACCCCCGGTCCGTGGACCAGTACCGGGCCGCAGCATGCCAGCAACCGGGCCGTACAAACAAGCAAAGCTCCATCCGCGAGATGCAGACAGCACACAAAACCACGCACCCTCCAGTCCGTGGAAAAACCTCTCTCCACGGAGCTGGTCCTTGGCGTCCAAAGGGTTGGGGACTTCTGCTCTACCATCTTCTTTTTCCAAAAGTTGAACAGGATACATTGATACTTAATGCTACGCTTGGATGATTTTTACAGTTAATAAGTCTCCAGAGACTACATATAAAAATATATCTCTATAGCATGGATTGTTAAGCAGAATCAGTATTACCTTTTACAGCCTTCAAAGTTAGACATTTCAAAAACCATTTTGAAAGTTTGTGAGGGGAAAAGGAAGGAAGAAGCATTTTCAAATAAATATTTCAAAAAGATTATTTTTTGACTTCAGGTACAAAAACATAATGGTCACAATTAACTTCAGATATAGTTTTAAATAATGTAGAGATGACCTTATGGAAGGAATGCTGAACAGTTAAGGTAAAAGAAACAGCAAATGAATCCTGGAAAAATGGACAGAATGAGAAAGAAAGAAACTCAAAATAAGTCCGCTTTGATTTTATTTTGTGCAAAAGAAGGTAGAGGGAAACTGATAGACTTTCAAGATTCTGTTTTATAACCCACAACAATAAAGTAGCATATCTGGAATTCTTGCAGTATCTGGTCTGCAAGGTCCTGGGCTAAAGGAGTGGCATATAGATTTAATGACTATCATAAACTGTGTAACTATACTGAATAATTGTATACTTATTCCCTATGTAAAACGGAAATGCAACCTAAGACTCCATAGTTGCATGCAAACCCAAATGTTTCACCTGTAACTCCAGAACTTATTCAAATGTTGTCACCATCACTGGGAGAAAATGATTAAATGTATGATAGGGAACTGCCATATTAACTCCATTTAATTTAATTTTAATTCAATAAAAATGATTTTCTTTCTTTTCATCCTTGTACTGTGCGCCTTTTGGATTGCAACCTCAAGCACACCATTCAAATATCACAGCATGTGGGAATGCTTCTTTCCTAAGGCATTTTTGTTATCTTCGGAAGTTCACTTCCAGGTGCAATACAGATGCTCAATTTACAACCATTCATTTAGTGACCATTCGGAGTTACTACGGAACTGAAAAAAGTGACTTGTCATTTTTCACACTTATGACTGCTGCACCATCTCCATGTTCACGTGATCAAAATTCAGACACTTGGCAAACGACTCATATTTATGATGGTTGCAGTGTCCCAAGATCATGGGATTGCCTTTTGCGACCTTGTGACAAGTCAGTGGGACAGCCAGATTCACTTAACAACCATGTTACTACTGTAGTGATTCACTTAACAATTGTGGCAAGAAAGATCATAAAATGGGGCAAAACTCACTTAACTACTGTCTCGCTTAGGTACAGAAATGTTGGGTTCAATTGTGGTTAAGTCGAGGCCTAGCTGTAGTACCAAACATAATTAGACTATAAGGCAAAGAACATTTTCGATACTAGATTTGCAAAGAGACATACAGGTAGTCCTCAACTTTTGACAATTGAGCCCAAAATTTATGTTGCTAATCAATTTCCTCAATCACATCAGACATAAAAAAATTACCAGCCACAATACTATAACGAACCATGCATTTGTTTAGGATGCATGTGGGCTTTAGCTGACGTTTTTCCACTGAACATGTGTCAAAATCTGCTTTATTTCTGCTTTAAAAGAAGGGAACATTTTTTTTTTCTTGGGAGCTTCTTCATTCCGACTGGGTGTAACCTAAAAGCACACGCCCACGAAAGCCTCAGCATTCCCACGGGAGGATTGTGTACCGCACTTATCATGGCTTTTTCACAAGCCCTTCCCCCGATTTTTCGTGATCTCTGAGCTAATCTATTAAAAATACCGTCCTAAAAAGTGTGCATCATCACACCTGAAGACTCCCAGTTACTGTAATTTTAGCTCACCAAGGGCATGTATGCATTCCTGTTCCAGGTAAATTTTTATCAGCTGAGCTGATCTCAGCTGATCTAAGCTGCAAAAACCTAGTATTGCAATCTAAGCTGCAAATGCAATGCAATCTAAGCTGCAAAATGCAATCTAAGCTGCAAAAACCTAGTATTGCAATCTAGGAAGTAAATCCCATGAAACTTAAGAATGGCCAGGAAAGGGGCAGTGGCTTCTATCCAAACGAAGCGCCTCAAACACGTACGCAGACTGGAGCCTATAGTAGCCCTGTCTTTTACAGGACAAGTCTGCTCCACACAACCTATCATCCTCTCCAACCGCCCTTTGGACGCGACCAAAGAATCTAGGTAGCAAAAAGCGCTTAGGTAGGGGGATTGCTGCTGCTGCTGTTGCTGCCGTCACTGCGCACGCGCCACCTGCTGCCGTTTCACCTGCAATCCCGTAGTACTGCGAGGTAGCGCAGGCCAAACGCCCCGGCAGGTACGGCGAAAACTCGACTGCGTAACCGTGGCGGCCGGGCAAGCGGAAGGCCTGCGCCCTCAGGAGCTTCCCTAGCGCCTCGCCGCCGTTGCGGCTCATGGCTTCACCGCCGGCGCTGAGCTCGCCTGCCTGGCCGCGGGGGGGGGGGCAGCTGCTCGCGGGCGGCTTCAAAACCGCCCGCTCCCTTCCTTGTTTCGCCGCCCCTCTCGTGTGGGCGGGGATGAGGGAAACGGTCGCCGTCGCCGCCATGGTTGTTTTGGGCTACGAGCCTTTCTTCCCGAATGCCTTCTTGCGAGTCGGACTTCCGGTTCCAGCTTGCCCTTCTTTGGAATCGCTTCGTGCGCGAGAAGCTTCTCGTGATTCGGGGATTTCTTTTGTAACGCTGGTTTGCGGCATTCCTGCCGTCTTCTAAGGGAACTTGTGAAAAAGCAACGACGTTGTGTTTTTACAACGCGCTCAAGCTGGTCAGTGACAACCCGTTTTCTCGATTTGCATAATGCATTAAAAACTACAAACTAATCCCACGGGCTAGTTTTGTGCAACACGCGGAAGAAAAACAAACAACATGATTAAAACTATCCAAGATGAGTTATAGGTTGCGCACACGACACTACTACGTCTTTAACTGACGTGATTAAGCGTGTTGTGTAATGATACTGTGTATCTTTGACTTAGCAATATTTTATATTGCTTTTCATTAAGATGGATAATAGTGCGGTTATAAGGGTACAATAATAAATAGGTAAAGCCACAAATGAATATTTGTTTTGACCTTTTAAAACGCAGATTAATAAATTAATGTCAAGGCATATTGCAATAAAATCTTTTAAGGACGTCATTGCTCTCTCCTTTCTGTAAATCTTCGGTTTGACAGTATACACAGTTTTTTTTAAAAAAGTTAATGCACCTTTAATCTTTAAACCAACACTCCTCCTTTCTTTGGATCTGTTTAAAAAATTAATATTAACATATATTAAAATCTTACTGACATTAACCTAAAATTACAATTCCTGTAGTGAAACTATGTTCTCTTATAACACTATTGTAGAAATTTGCTGGTGATTTTTCTCAGAAAAGCTCTGAGATCCCTTCCAACTCTTTCATTCTGTGATTCTGTAAGAATCAAATTTTTCTCTGCCTGCCTAAAATATCTCTCAGATTTCAGGAATTAACCTTTGGAAATGATTGTGTAGTGGAAATTTCTGCCAGATTTCAGGAAAGCTCACCAGTGCCTGTTGGAAACCCTATGAGTCTTATTATCTGTGAAAGTATTGCCTACCCAATTCCAAAATGGCTGTGGCTAGCTTTATAAAGTGAAAAGGAAACAAGGTTATATGCAAAATGAACACAGGAATATACAAATATAATCATCTGGTGGAATAACATATCATATTTGAACATTATCCCCCAGCTAAAAGATGCCCACTCAAAATATATGCATGGGGAAAATGGTTTAGAGAAAAAAAAGGAAGATTCCATTAAGATCTTGATGGAAATACTGTTGCAAAGAATAGGTGCAATAACAGACAGCTTGCTTCCTGGTTCCCGCTACATTATATTGTTTAATTGATGGGACCCAGAGCAATCTGACTTTGTTAGAACAAACAGCATGGGCAGACATAATGCAAGACAGATGATCCCTCAAATAAGCTAAAACCTTATATCAGTGCCCCCCCCAACCTTTTGGGCACCAAGGACTGGTTCCATGGAGAGAGGTTTTTCAGCAGACCAAAGGGGGCATTTCATGTGCTGCCTGCATCCCACAGATGGGGCTTCACTTGTTTGCAAGCACCGATTTCTGGCATGCTGCAGACCAGTACCCGTCCATGGACTGGGGATTGGGGATCCCTGCCTTATATCATCAGCACCTTGAATTATATGTAAATCTTGACACCAGATAGAGAAGCTCAGGAAGAGACTTACATATAATTCAAGGTGCTGATGATCAGCTACACTTGTAGAGCAGGGCAGCTAGCCACCACAGAGGTCTCCACAGAGCAGAATTACTACTTCATTTCTCTGGACTTCAGAGTTGTGACTGCTGCAGCACCCAAAACACAGTTAAGTAAATTTTGGACAAGGCAACACCTCCCCCATCAATCAAGCAGGTTTCAGTAATTTGTCCATTTTCTCTACAATTAAATTGTGGAAGAACTTGGGCTCTAGTGCAGTTCCCCAAGGCCCTGCAATTAATTGTTATTTGGGGATTCCTTTAATAATGTGGCCTGGTTTCCTTTTGTTGTTTTGATGGTTTTCTCAAATTCCCACTTTTTTAATTTCTGAAAAATCCAAATGGGAACATTGGAGAACTGTCAGAATTTTGCAAGATTGAGCAATCTTATGAAATCTAAACAAATCTTAATTTTTTGTAAAATAAATATTTTAGTGCTCAGGCCACTATGTAATGTTTTATTTAACTGTCAGAATTTTGCAAGATTGAGCAATCTTATAAAATCTAAACAAATCTTAATTTTTTGTAAAATAAATATTTTAGTACGAACTAGGCCACTATGGTTAAATCATAGTTTAACATGTTTTCTTAGGTTATGTTGGCAAATTAGACCTTTACTAATGCAAATATATAATCCTTGGACACCAGGATCAAAGAAATTCACGTTTCCATCAAGCAAACTTGTTATTCTAAGCTTCAGTTTTTGTTTTGTTTTTTTAAATGTAACGTATGTTTATTTTTGCAATCATCCATATGATTTCTGAGCTGTTCATCTTTATTTTCAGGTTCCCAATTACATCATTTAAAGATATATCAAGGGACCTTATCTCAGGAGGCACAAGTGGCAATGTTTGTTTTATTGCAGGAAAAGGCAGAGATTACATTGTGCAAAGAAAAACGTGAAAAGAAACTTTTAGAATGAAACGTCCCTTTATTACGAAAAATGCACTTTCAAAAAGATATGTATTGTAAAGTGGGCATTTTTGAGGTAAGGTAGCACATAGGGTGGTGCAAGAGAGCATAGAAATCACTTTGGAGAAAATAAGCAGCAGCTGTTAGTAAAATGTGAGCTTAGCCTGAGAAAGCAAAAGAGCTTGAGAAAGAAACCAAAAATTGCCCTGCATTGATACCTTTTCATATAAGACGGAAGGAAGGGAAAACCCAATCAAGATGTTATTATAGCTGATATCAATAGACTGAAGTTCTATTATATATTGTGTTTGTTTCTTGACCTGACTTATCTCGGTTGACAGATACCCATCTCTCTGGTCAGCCAGTGCTTTAAATTTCAAGAGCCATTATATCTAAGCAGGACGAGACACTCCTTCTGACAGAAATAAATTGTACTCCTGTTCAGATACAGGAAGTCCTTGACTTAACAACAGTTTGTTTAGTGATCGTTCAATGTTACAACCGCACTGAAAAAAGTGACATGACCGTTTTTCACACTTACGACTGTTGCGGCATCCCCATGGTCATGTGATCAAAATTTAGATGCTTGGAAACTGACTTGTATTTATGACGGTTGCAGTGTCCTGGGGTTGTGTGATCCCTTTTGCGATCTAACAAGCAAAGTCAATGGGGAAGCCAGATTCACTTAACAACCATGTTACTAACTTAACAACTGCATAGATTCACTTAACAACTGTGGCAGGAAAAGTCATAAAATGGGGCAAAGCTCACTTGACAAATGTCTCATTGAGCAAGATAAATTTTGGGCTCAATTGTGGTTGCAATTCGAGGACTACCTGCACTTTGTTTTTGCATGTTGCCTTAACCAGTGTGCAAAACTGTATTATACAGCAACATCCATAATATCCGACATATCAATCAAGCTTTATGGTGAACTTAGTGGGAATAGGGTGTTTCTAAAGGCTAGATAATATGGAATATGTTGTTCCATGCAGGCACACATATAGCTTGTTATGTGAAAGCTGTATTCTTGGAAATTTTTATACCAGATTGGCTACCACTACACAGATTAACACCGGATGTGTGATTACTCAGCACAGTTCTATTCCCCTATTAGAAGAGATTACGGATGTAATGTCAGAAGGGCTATAATTGCTAGAATGTTATATATTCTCTGCCCTTATCTAGAATAGGCTAGAAAAGACTCATCGACTTGAGAAAGTACCAAGGATGCCTGTTGAGACTATCATCCCAACTGGAAGCTCCTTACCAGTCCTCTAATCTTCTAATTGTTGCTTTTTCCTTGCCCGTTGGAAGCAACATCTGTGTAACTTGAATTCTCTCATTGAGTAAATATGAGTGGAAGTTGGCTCAACCGTGGAATATTGTCATTTATTCCTGTTCGGCAAAATGCAAGACAGAGCCACCAAACCAACCACGTTTAAGGAAGTACAGGTAGTTCTAGACCACATGTCGGCAACCTGCGGCTCCGGAGCCGCATGCGCCTCTTTGAGCCTTCCCCTGTGGCTCCTAGCCTCCTCTGCCATTTGCAGAGAGAGACAGAGACAGAGAGAGGCACTTGCGCTTCCCTGCTTCTCTCTCTGTCTCTCTCTGTGTCTCTGTGTGGTTTTGTGTGTGTGTGTGTGTGTGTGTGTGTGTGTGTGTAAAAGAGAGTGGACTCACGGTGTTCTCCTACAAGCTGAAAAGCTTTTGGGGCGGGGCTCCTCCCTTTGCTGCGTCTCTGCAGGAAGCAGGAAGGACAGGAGAGAGCTAGCTAGCCCAGCTATGCTGACTCAGGAATTCTGGGAGTTGAAGTCCATGAGTCATAAAAGAGCCGAGGTTGCCTACCCCTGAGCTTGTTGGAGAACAGTTTGAAGCCAGCTTGCCAGGTGAGCAGAAGATCGGACAGAGGGAGAAAGGGGGGGAGAGAGAGAGAGAAAGAGAGAGAGGGAGAGAGAGAGAAGAGAGAGAGAGAAAGGAAGAGTGGGGGAAGAGGACTGGCAGACCAAGGGCAGAAAGAGAGGGAGGGAGAGACAGACCCTTTTGACATCTAAAATGAATAATAAAGATAAAAAGATATATGCAGTGTTATCTTCATTTTAGATGTCAAAAGGGTTTTGCGGCTCCCAGTGTTTTGTTTTCGGTGGGAAACGGGTCCAAGTGGCTCTTTGAGTGTTTTGGGTTGCCTACCCCTGGTCTAGACTTACAATCATTTGTTCAAAGTTACAATGGCCCCTGAAAAAAGTGATTATGACCGTTTTTCACACTAACAACTTTAGCAGCATCGCCACGGTCATGTCAAAATCCGGACGCTTGGCAAAGGGGGCAAAACTCACTTAACAGCTGCCTTGCTTAGCAATGGAAATTTGGGGCTCAATTGTGGTTGAGGAATACCTGTAATCTCTCATGATTAATTTTGTCTTAAACAAACAAAATACTGCCTGCTTCACCTTTTTTATGACCAAAGAAAGAACCTGATACTTATTTTTAGTGCCAGCAGCATGGTGATAGATGAGAGGAAATCAATTTGGGGGTTGTATGGGGATTACAACACACAGGAACAGTTTATGGATAAATGTTTATGATTGTTATTTTAAAATTGATTTAATATTTATGAGAATGCATACATGATTGTGTATAAAAAAGAATAACTGCAATATGGTTTATCCAAATCAAAGAAAATCACTTAACACGGTTAGTAGAGTTCTTGCTTTTAAGACATCTTTTAATATTTTTCCCCATTTCTTAAAAAAGAAAAATCAATATTTATAGTCTGGCTGGCATTTTTCTTAATAGAAATCCTTAGCTGCCTTTCTTTTTCTTTAAGAAATCTGGAAGTAACTATGGTTGCTTTTTCAAATTTAATAAAATAAGTGGGTTTTGTTTTTGTTTTTTAAATTAAAAATATCTGTTGCTTTCCTTTCTCTTTTTTTAATTGCCAATTATTGCTGTCTCAAGTTACCTCCTGTCCAGGATGTTGCAACCATATAAATATGAAGATAAAAGAATTACTGCATAAATCTTTCACACATATACTGTACGTTCTTTTTCATTTAGGATCTTAAAGTTACTTGTCCTAATTTACTTTTCTGAGAAGCCACATCTGTGATGCTAAATTCCTGGATAGCTCTAAGCTATGGCTTATCTTTCAACCCTGCTTTTCCTGGGCATCAGGTAGTTGCTGTGGATTCAAAAGACAGTTGTTTATCTTGAGGGGTGTATCTTTTCATGCCTAAAAACTTACATTTTGGTCCAGGCATTATTTTTCCACCAAATCTGAATTTACACCTCACTCTTTAGCCAAATTTTAAAAATTCTGCAGGAACTTACAGAATCCATGCAGACAGTTCCTGCTTTCAGAGTTGCAGTCCAAACAACATTACAGAGGAAAGGGGAAGTGTAGGAAGAAATAGTAAACCATTATTTACGAAGACGTTTTTCCCTAGAAGTATTACCACCATTCTTCTGAAAGATCTCAATCAAGTTCCTTCTTTAAAGAAAAACATAACTGAAAAGTTGAAGTGGTAGAGATTAATTTCTCCTTTTTCTAGCACATAATGGGTCCATGGTTGAATAACAGCAGGGATGTCAAACTCTATTTCATTGAGGGCCGCATCAGGGTTGTGGTTGACCTTGGGAGGCCGGGGTGGGCGTGGCTGGGCTGGGTATAGTGGGGGTCGGCATGGCCAGGGTGGGCATGGCCAGCTCAACATCGCTCGTGTTGGGGGGTGCCTGTGGTGGCCCGGGTGGGGCTGGGAGGGATCCTTTGTCTCCAGCTGAGGAAGGCAAGACCAGGGCAAGCACCATACCCTTGTCCACAGAGGAGCCTTGCTGTCCCTCTCAGGCCATGCAGAGGACCCCCAGTGATGCAGGCTGCCCGGAGCCCTGGGTAGTGGAGGGTAAGCACCCAGTCCAGCCTTTCCCAAGGGGGCCCCCGATTACGCTTACCTCCTCTTCAAGGCTCCTGCTGATTGTCTCGCTCTCCTTGGCCAAGTTCCCCCACTCTGCTTTGTCCTGTTTTCCCCACTAGAAATGGCTGTTTGCAACACACAAGGAGGGGATACTTTCCTAAGAGTTCACAATTCAAGAATACCAGTGTTAACTTGGATTGCCAATAAAGTCCTGTCTGTGACAAAAGAGAACACAAAATTGCTTTCTCCTTTGAGCCCAAGTCTCAATGGATTCAGGATTGAAAGAGAACTGCGTGAACTGGGGCATCTCCAACCAAGTTGCTTCTTCCTTTTTCCCTCCCTCCCTCAGTTCCTTCCTCCGTTCCTTCCTATTCTCATTTCTCCTTCCTCCGCGCTCAGGAAGGGATGATGGGAGGAGGAGAGATTGCCAGTGCTGCTGGTGTCCATGCTGCCGCCGGCTGTCACTATGCCACGTGGACGGAGCCGGTCCCGGTGAAAGGAAAGCCTCGTGGCTGCGAGGCTAGGTCAGCAAGTGGGCCATGGAGGTGCTGGTGGCTGAGGTACACTCAGCATTAGATCCACGGAGCTGCCCAACTGTCTCTGCCCTGCCCTCTGGGTGTGCATACAGGAGATGGCCAGCACCGGCGTCCTGGGTGAAATCAGCCTGTGGGGCAAGACAGGCAGCAGGGACACCAGACTCCACTTGCACGCACACCCAAGCGGCAGAGCGGGGGCACCTGTTGCTGGTTCCAGGGCTGCCCCCTGGATCTAAAGCTGAGCACATTCTGGTTTTGATGGCTGGCACCAGGTTGGAGATCAGTGCCCGGTTGGCCTGGGCCAGGTGGAGGAGCTGCGGACCGGTCCACTGTTTCCAGAGCAGGTCCCCCGGCCAGATGGAACCACATGGGTCAGATGCAGCCCGCAGGCCTTGTGCTTGACATGTCTCAGTAACAGAATCTAACCATTGCTAGTAGAAAATGAACTCATATGCCAGTTAGATATTATGATTGCAATATACTTTATTTACTGTATTTTTAGGCAGTTTTAAAATAGGATAATTAAATAACTAGTTGGCTCCCTCCACCACAAACCACACACCACTTCTCACCAGCTCTTGCAAACTGTTGGTATTCTTGCATGAAATCTCATGAGATGATGTTATTCTTTATTTTGCCCATTTAATTTTTAGCTAACTTATATGAAAATTGGGAGATCTGGACATGCCATTGACAAAGTTCATGTGAATCGATGTAACCAAAGGTGCTGTACAATATTGACCTTTGGCTTCCATAATAATTCTCAAATTATTTTAAAATAGCTTACTGATTTGTTGTAAACTGCTGCATTGATTGGGCGTTGGATTCAGTGTCTTAAATGGCACATTTCAATTCTGAGTCTAAAACAGCGGCCCCCAACCTTTTGGGCACCAGGGACCGGTTCCTTGGAGAGAGGGTTTTCCATAGACCAGAGGAGGCATGGTTTTGTGTGTTGCTTGCATCCAATCAATGGGGGGGGGGTTTTCACTTGTCTCCATGACCCAGTTTCTGGCATGCCGCAGACTGGTACCAGTCCATGGACAGGGGGCTGGGGACCGCTGGTCTAAACAAAGGATCATTTAGGCTGACTGTATTATACCTAATTTTTCAATTGGAACTCACTGTCCATTTCCAAACATGTTTTTAAGTTTTTGGGTTTAGCTTTTAGAGGCTATTATTTTAGATTTGGTATACTGAAGCAAATTCTTCTCTATGTTTTTCTACAGAGCCAAAGTTTATCATCTAAAATCCCTCCCCCCCAAATACAATTACAAGAAAACATCCATTCACTTTGAGAGGTGAGGGAATATATGCCCTCTAATCTTTAGAAAGATTCATCAGATGTCATTTTAACTTTTTATACCACATAAACATCTTTAAAAACTCTTTTTATTGGCTGCTCTCACATACTTGCACTGATTTTCCCTCTTTATTGCTGGCCTTAGTCTTATGCTGTGCTGTTATTAGTTTCAGTCTTGGTATTTTATGTGTTTATATATACAGCAGCCAGAGAATTCCAGTTACTAGGCATGGTAATAAATGAACAGTATTTGTGTAGAATCATACAACTGGAAGAGATTAACCTTTTGCTTAGTGCCACAGTCCAAATCAAAGTAACCTTGTGGCTCTCCTACACATACTACTTATTGTCTCTTTAGGTAATTGGTTCCGCTGTTGAACTGCTCTTAATAATTAAAAAAAAAATCTAATATTGGACTAGAATTTGCCTTCCTGTAACTTAACCCCATTATCTTTTTATTTATTCTATGTCCTGCACTCTAGAATGGTAGAAGAAGGTCAAGATCTGTTCTCTAAATGATAGCCTTTCAGGTATTTGAATAATGCTGTTATATCCTCCATCAGTCTTCAATTCCAAATCTAAACATTTCTAGTTTCTCCCACATGTTTTCATAGGACTTAGTCTCCTAATTATCCACATTTCTCTGAGTGGTTCTTTTTTGTCTGAATCTGCCAACAATACTCAAATAGGGATTAAACAACATCCAGGTAGTCCTCAGCGTATGACCATAATTAGGATGGATCTAAGTCAGGGGTAGGCAACCTTGGCTCTTTTATGACTCGTGGACTTCAACTCCCAGAATTCCTGAGCCAGCCATGCTGAGGGGAAAGGGAGAGGTTTCCAAGCTGAGCCATGCTGGCTCAGGAATTCTGGGAGTTGAAGTCCACGAATCAAAAGAGCCAAGGTTGCCTACCCTGATCTAAGTGATGGGGTTGTTAATTGAGTGTGCCTGATTTTATAACCTTTTTTTTTTTTGCTGCTGTTCTTAAGTGAATTACTGGTAATTAAGTGAATCGCGCTGATTGTTAAAGTGGACCTGACTTCTCTTGTTGACTTGCTTGTTGCAGTCCTCCTGGGAAGGTCGGAAATGGTAATCATGTGACTCTGGAACATTGCAACCATTAGGAATACATTGCCACTTGCCAACCGCCTGAATTTTGATTACGTGATGGTGGGGACGCTGTGATGGTCGTAAGTATGAGGATCAGTCATGAGTCACTTTTTTTAAGCACTGTCATAACTTTTAACGGTTGTTAAACGAATGGCCATAAGTCAAAGATTACCTGTAGTAATTAGGTTTCACCATATATACTATTGTTGATACAACCTAAAATAGTATTGGGGTTTTTTTTTGCAACTATATCATCCTGGTGAGTCTTATTCCATTGCTAATTAACTACTACTCCAAAGCCTTTCGACAAGAATAATGGCCAGAAATCCACCTCTTTCTATACTGGTGCATTTAATGTTGTGACAAGCTCAGTTGTTGTTGTTGTTACCCACTAATACATAGTGTTGATTTAAAGAGGAAAAACTCTCCAAACAAATTTCTGGTAGCAATCCTTGTTCTGTTATGTTCTCATTTCATTTTGTGGAACCTGGCTGCCTTGCATTTCACTCACAGATTCTCCTCACCAAGAAGCAGTTATTCACCACATAGGCATACAACAGCCATTCAGAAGATGGCCTTCACA
>NW_015388086.1:0-40720 GCF_001527695.2 Protobothrops mucrosquamatus | reverse complement strand
AATAAATAAATAAATAAATAAATAAATAAATATGTCCTATGCCTTTAACCACCACGCCAAACTACAAAGATATACATTAGCTATAAATAACAGAATTTATATAAAAGGGCTGGGATGACTTGTCACTGAGAAAAGTGAAATATTCGTGCAGTAAGTTAGGAGCGGAACAGCAGAGGGCGCCATACGATACAGTATAGTAGTGTAAAGGGGTTTTTCACTTTCATTGCCGCAATGGCTCTTTACCAAAACTTTCGCAATCCGATTTACTAGCGCAGGAATGCACAGCTCCTTCTACTACAGGTAATCCCTCAGATAGGAGCGTTTATTTGGCGAGATTTCACAAAAATGAGGTTATTCAGACAGGGTACTTACATTAGAAATTCAAAATTGTGATCAAAAACAGGCCTCTGTAGCCATGTGACTTGGATTCAGTCTTGGCTGCTGCGGAAGTGGGTGGTTTTTTTTTTTGGTTTTTTTTTTGCCTGGTCACATGGCCAAACGATCCGGTGATTTTTGCAGCCGGCAGGACTGTTCATTTTCCTGGAGCTGCGTGGAAGATCTGCTGCTTGCTGGGCTTAAGGACTACAGTACTGTAGAGAGCTAGAATTGCTTCTGTAAGTATTTTAAAATGTTCTTTCTTTGTTATTCTTTAGTACTGTACTGTATTTTTTGTAACCGCTTTGGGAAATGCTCTGCTTTTTATTGTGTTTGTAAGCACAGTACTTTGCAAGATTGTTTGTTTGCATTTGCCTGAAACTTATAGCATGTGGCTGCTGCTGTCTCCTTTTCTGACCACAGACCCACCAGAGATTCTGCCTGGAGAGGGTGGCAGTATTGTTTTTTTTGTTTTTTAAAAAAAAGGTTTTAAATTTAAATTGCCTCCAGAAGTTGTGGGTGTTCCCTCACTGGAGGCTTTTAAGAAGAGACTGGATAGGCATTTATCAGAAATACAGTACTGTACTCTCTTGTGAGAGAAGTGGGTTAGACTAGATGACCTCAAGGTCCCTTCCATCTCAGTTACTGTTCGAAGCCAACAGTTCTGTAAACTCCATCCCCATCTCCCTCTGCATGCCTGGCTGAAGATGCTTAAGCTAATGGCCGGCAAGTGTGTTTGTGTGTGGTGTGTGTATGTTTTTAAAAGCAATCGGAGATTTCTGTAAACTCCTGGAGACCTTAAGCTAATTACTTTAGTGGCAGCTGCAATGGTAGAGTTCGCCTCCCCCCTTCTGAAGAAGCTTGAGCTGCCTAGCAACAAATGGGTTTTTTTTTTTTAAAAAAAAAAAAGCCTACTGTCTGCTTGGGAGGCAGTTTACAGTATTGTGGTTACTGAAACTGCAGTAACGGCGAGAAAAGTCTGTCAGTTCTGGAAGCCATCGGAGGAAATAGTAAATCAAATCTTTGTCCATTTAACGACCCATTTGATTCAATTAATGAGTTTGATTTTAAAATGTTGTAATATTGAGTCTGATTCATTTGACGATTATGAGCCTAATGGGCAGGCTCTATTAGGCTCGTACCTCGGGGACTACCTGTATTGGGCAGGGGGCGTGGCTGAGGTGGAAAGGCGGGGCTTTCTTTGGGCGGGCTGCCGGCAGCTTGCAGAGGGTTGTAGCAATGCAAGAAGTAACTATGTCCTGCTCTTGTCTTTTTTTCAGCCGAGGCTCTCGGGGGAAATGGCCTCTGCCTAGCGTCTCGGGGAGAGACTCGCCGAACCGGGTCGAAACTGGTCAAGAACAGGCAAGTTTGCAAACAAGAGATTCCGCGTCTTTTTAAGGCTGCAACATTACCGAGGCTCATGAGCTCCAGAAAGGAGTGCGCAATGGTGGCGCTAGCAAACGCCGGAGGAAGTTGCGCTGTCTTCGCTGCCACCGTCAGCTCTGCAGCCTGAGACCCTTCCCTTCCCTCCCGCCCAATTTCCAAATAGGCAGGATCTTGCAGACATACCCATCAGCCAAGGAAAACAGGTCTGGAGGCAATGGCAGCATCCGCGTGAAAGCCCATCGTAGGGAGGAGAGTCGAAGGCTGAGAGAGACGCCACTGCAAAGCCCCGTCGGCATGAGCAACAGCAGCGAAGGAGAGATTATTAGCTTCTCCGTGCCAAGCATGATTGGTGGGGGTTGCCCGCTGCTGTACGAAGACGGGCTCAGTAGGAGAGCGCCTGCAGCAAGCGAGGAAATGGTCCGCGGGTTCTTGGCCAGCCCGGGCGCTCCACCGGCCGGCACTTTTTGGAACGAGGATAGTAGCGCTTCCTGTCTGGCCACAGACACAGCAAATCGAGCCAAAAGTGGTGTGGGTGGTGGTAGCCGGCAGACCACGGTGTCGTACGTGATCAATGAGGCGAGTCCAGGGCTGCTGCAGGCGGCGGAGAGCGGGGCCCTGCAGAGCCTGAAGGAAGCGTGCGAGGCAGTTGGCGCCGACCTGCAATCTCTGCACTTCGGCAAGCTCGACTTCGGGGAGACATCCGTGCTCGACCGCTTCTACAACGCGGGTGAGTCACTGGTTTCTCACGGGGTTTGGGACCTAATGGTTTGTGGCGATGGCCCAGTGGCAATAAGCTCATTTAGACACAAAGGGAGCTTAGTAAACACGGTTTGCCAGGTTGCACACCGCCGGCTTGGCGACCGAATAGCGCAAGGACAAATGCTCTTCTCTCTCGATTTTCGAAATGCCTCCAACGTATGTCACGGTTGGGTATTGGTCATTATTCTGAGTCTCTACATATAACGTCATAGAAGGTCCTGAGCACCTCCGGAAGGTATCCTTAAATATTCTGAGTCAATTTGTGTTTTTGATACAAAAGTGTAAGAAGGTCCGTGGCAACAGAACTTGGTTTGCTGCTGCCTATTTATTCAACTCATCTCAGAACAATACCTGTATTTGACACGTGTATTTTTTAATGCAGAACTAAAAGACCAGTGATCAGAAGTAATATATAAAAGTGGTCGGGCTTTCTGATGGGTTCTCTTACAAATAGCTTCCTTCCACTTGAACAAGTATATATAAAAAGCCCATTTGTGAAAACTGCTATTAAACATAAATAAAGTGAAAGCAAGAGAGAATCCTTTTTCTTCTGCCTCACAATAGCCAGCTTCCAAAGCTTCAGCCTAAATGCCATCTGTAGGCGTAGGAATACATTCATTTTAAAACAGACATTGTGTTAGTTATTGAAGAGATTTCCTTTAATGCAGTACAGGTAGTCCTCGACTTACAATCACAATTGAGCCCAATTGTGTTGCTAAGGGAAAAATTTGGGTAATTTTACGACTTTCCTTGCCACATATGTTAAGTGAATCACTGCAATTGTTAAGTGAATTTGGCTTCCCCATTGACTTTGCTTGTCAGAAGATTGCAAAAGATGATCACATGACCCCGGGACACTGCGAGCGTCATAACTGTGAACCAGTGGCCAAGCATCCAAATCTAAATCACATGATCATGGGAATGCTGCAAGTCCTAAGTGTGAAAAATGGCCTTTTTTCAGGGCCATTGTAACTTCATACGGTCACTAAATGGACTGTTGTACATGCATTAAAGATGACCAGGTGATGGATTTGTTAGCATATGTAAAATAAAATTAGAAGCTTAAATTAGATATCTAGTCAATGTCAATATTTAATTCTTTAACCTTCAGCTTTTATTCCTATCTGGGTCCTATGGTTATATTTCTAATGAAGGAGCTGCATTCTCCAGCCTCATACAAGGACCTACTGTCTTCATTGCCCGAGTCAAGCTGGACCTCTGCTCGTCAAACTGTACTTAAGTTTTGATCGAAGTCCTGAGGCAGGCAGAATATGACATACTTCCTGCTTTCCTCGTGGCTTATAAGGAAGCTCGCGCTAGTCCTCAGGCAAGCTGAAATTTGTCTTTCAGCATCTGTGAAAGATGAAATAAGGACTCTTGTTTTGTCATGCCTTGATTTTTTTTTCCTGTTTTCGTGGTTTGAATATGGGAATCAGCCAATTCCAATGGCAGCTGGTTCAGGACAGTAAACAAAGGCAAAATAGGTCATTTGTTGATAGTTGTCTGGACAGGAAATCTCTGGGTATATCTTATTCTGTGCAGGATTTTGCCAGGAGCCATAAAGCTTTTTTTCAGAATTAATGTATTCATCTCAGTTATCCTAGATGCTGTTTTCCCTTTGGCCTTATTCATGTATCTCTTGTAATACATGGGCTGGACATATCCAGCTTAGGTTTTATTTGTGATGTGATCCTACCTAGTGGCTGTTTTCACCACATACCTGGCTTGAAACTTTCTGGCCTGGGCTCAGTCTTACTTGTGAATCTTTCTAATCTATGAGGATTGGGGAGTTTGAAGTGCTGTGTGATGGTGATTCTACATCTTCATGGGAGGGTAGGTCCAGACAGTGATCATTCGGTGGGACAGGTCTGGCCCTTGGGAACTCTACTATGCGATATAGAGCCTGTAGCCTGGAGGTTGTAGTGTTTGTATATACCTAGAGCAGTGGTGGCGAACCTTTTAGAGACCGAGTGCCCAAAAACTGGCTCCACCCCCTGCCCCGCCCCCACCCCCTTGCCCGCAGGGCCACTCACCGCCTCCAGGGCCTGCTGCAGATTGCCCAGGCAGCCCAGCAGCGCCATTGCGGCCACGCCCCTCTGCCTGCGCCCCGCAGCATCAACTTCATGATGGGGCGTGAGGGCTGAGTCTTGTTTACGCTGCCTGGCTGCCATGTCCTTGGCTGCGCTGCTCCGCGTGGGCCATGCTCGGAGGCGACTCTCCTCCAGGGGGGCTGCTGGTGAGGGGGTCGCGGGGGGAGGCAAGGCTGGGGCAACAGCACGTGTGCCTACAGAGAGGGCTCCGCATGCCATAGGTTCGCCACCACTGACCTAGAGAAGGAAGGTCAAGTGGTTATTCACTCAAAAGTCCTTTGATTCTGAAAATATGTCATTTTGGAGTTTTAATAGGGTTATGTTCTCCCATGGAGAACAGCCTTCCTATTTGAAGATCCTCCTGGACTCACAGCAAAAAGCAAATATTCTGTAGTGAGGAGGGCCTGTGGCCAGCTCCAGCTGATATGCCAGTTGGGATCTTATTTAGAAGTGGAGCAGTTATGCTCTAATGATCTCCCTTATGGATTACTGCAATTTGCTTTACCCGAGGCTGCTCTTGAAAACCACCTGGAAACTTCAGGCGGTGCAAAATGCAACAACTTGTGTGCTCAAGACACAATCGTGCTATTACAGTGAAATGCCACTGTTGTGGGAGCTGCATTAGCTACCTGGGTATTTCCAAATCAGTTCAAGGTGCTGGTGATATGAGATTGCCTGTTCCAAATAAATTCTGCCACCCGATCTGAGTGAATGGAAAATGATTATTGAACGTTCCCATCTACTAAATGTTATGAGGGCTCCAAACTCCTACACCCATCACGTTCTGGAAGCTTGTAAAAGCGTGGCTGTTCCACACAAGGCTTTTTTGACGGGACTGGTGTAAAATTGATAGTGCCAGATGTGTAATTGTTAGTATAAAACAATATACTCTTTTAGGTTTTATTGTAGTTTTGTATTGTTTACATTGGCTATTTCAGCATTGCTCTTTGTATGCTGTTATTGCCTTTCAAGAGAGAAGCAGCATGGACATTTCATAAATAAACAAACTTTTAAAAATATGTTGAATATAGGTTGGCTTCTGCCAGGATATGCTTAATTGCTTCAATCCCCCCAAAACTGTTCAGGCCCACTGTAACTGTAGGTTCATTGTACCACAGTCATTGTGCTCCGAGTTTATGTATGTACACCCAGATGTGCTGAACAGGAAAGTAATAGTATCTGTTTCTGTCCTACAACAACTGTCTTGCTTATGCAGACAAAGAAAGAATGGTGGATAATAAGGTCTTATAATAGCTCAGCCTTTTGAATGCTGACTTACTGGCATAGAGTAAATATGCTAAGGCATGTTGCCTTTCCTCCACAATTAGGGAATTGCTAAAATGAACCCAGGAATCTCTCACCACAGTCCTTTTACATTATATCCCAATCCAGAATGTTATATTAAGCCAAACCCTTAAGCTTCCAAACAAACTGTGGCTTAGATTTCCATTTTTATAGGAACCACAAGCTAAGAATTGCAGTTCAAATTCCATGGTAAAAATGTTATAGTCAGAAGCTGTCTGATTTGTTCAATACCTCCTGGTCAATTCAGACAGATTGGGCGGGATTTCCTGTCCTCATCAGCCACCCTTCAGAAAATTCTGGCTTGTTGGGATATATAAACCAGCAAAGAGTGACAATCGGGGTATCCAACTTGGCTTCTTCTGATAGGGTGGACAGAGCCGGCAAGACAAATATCTTCTCTGCCTGTAGGTCCTTGTATCCTCAGATTCTTTTTTAGAACACTAGGAAACCCTCCAGAACAGAAAGGTTGAATGGGAAGGATTTTAAAGAGTCCTATTGTATTAGTCAGAGTCCATTTACGTGACACTCAATTGACTCCTTGTTAATATTTCTCTCCCAAATAAAAGCTCATGTTCCAAATGACCTCTAGTCTGTCAGAGTCATTTGTAGAGTAAATATTATTTAATTTTAAATGATTATCCAACAAACTGTTCATTTTTTCTTCATTGTATTTCACTATTGTGTTATTCCTCCTCCCTCCTTCTCCCCCCCCCCCCATTGCTTGCAGGAAAATTGTGTTGTGTGCTTGTTTTGTGAATTTGTAATTTAACTATTCAACAGATATTTTAACGTTACTTGGGTGTTTTAATTTTCCTTATATCATGTGAGATGCTGAGAGCTGCAGGACATAAATGCAATAAATAAGCATTTAAATGAATGTTACAGTGACGAATAGTGACATTCTATAGTGACAGGTTGGAGACAATTGTTCTGCACAGTTTTGATGGTTATCTTTATTATGATGGGTGGGGTAGTGAAAAAAAAAGCCTTCAGTAGTTTAAATGTTTCAGTAATCTTATTCTTTGGTACAAAAAAGGCTAATTTTTTTTCTGATGGCTGCAGCAACAGTCCCAAGGTTTTTCCTTGATGCAGGTTTGGATTCCCGTATTCAGGTTGCAGAGTTTGATACTGTGGAGTGTCGTGTTCGTATCAATGTTGTGAAAAAGCACTACTCTTTAGATTCATTGCATATTATATTTATGCAAAAATAAGAACTATTTTGGCACTTATTTATTATATAGCCATTCAGGGATTACAATTTATTTGATCAGATGTCTGGAAGAAATAGGCTGGGATCTACAAAACCCTAGGCAACAGTAACCTTGGTTTTTTTAAGATTCTTGCTGCAAAAGATTAACATGATCAAACCTTTTACATATTGACTTTTATTAGATAAAATAAATTATGAACCATAATTAGAGAGCCAGTTTAATCTAGTGCAGGGGTAGAGGCAACCTTGGCTCTTTTATGACTCGTGGACTTCAACTCCCAGAATTCCTGAGCCAGCATGGCTGGCTCAGGAATTCTGGGAGTTGAAGTCCACGAGTCATAAAAGAGCCAAGGTAGCCTACCCCTGCTCTAGTTCCAGGTACTACCACTGTCCAGACTTTTTTGTCCTTCTTATCAACACTTGTTAAGTCTGGAGTCTTACATAGTAGGGGCTTGTCTGTTTGAATTCTAAAGTCCCAGAGCACTTTAGCTTTTTGATAATCTATTACTTTGTATATTTTGTGGTCCTACCAGTTCCTGCTTCCAAGCAAATAGTATTTCTTGCAGATATTCCAGTGCACTTTTGTTATGCCGTTGTTTGTATTCAGTTTTTTGCAATCTTCTTGCGGCAGTGCACTGTGTCTTCAGCTTCTTTGAGCCTTCTTTGCAGAGACTGTCCTTTGCTGCTTTCTCAATTTTGAATTTATGTGCATTTGTTCTTAAGGCTTAGTCTTACGCAGCCAGAATTAGCCCCTGTGTCTTATTATTATTATTAAAAATCTTTAGTTAAAACAAGTGCTGTCTAAGTGGAAGAAAAGATCTGGTGACCTGTTAAAGTGCAGGCAGTAAGGAGAAAGAAAAGAAGTGCAGCAGCAGAACTGCCAGGACAATTCTAGGTAAGAGAGGAGTCTTGGCATCTCCTGTTCTCTGGGATGTCAGTGTGTTATATATATATATATTATATAAGGCAGGGGTGTCAAACTGCCAGCCCGCAGGCTGGTTGCATTATACGGAGACCGCGCCCACCCCAACTCCGGCAAACGTTTTTTCTAACGTTATGCAGCGCCGTACAGTGCACTACACCGTTCAAACTGTGGATACTATATTCCACAATCGTCTGACTCTTTCGGATCCAAGTGCAGATGAGAGTCAGTGTTTTCGAGTAACCTACTGACCCTCGGTTAACGAAGAAGGTGAGACGTATGGGGTGACCCAACGACAACAAGATCTCGTCACCAAATCAACCTTTTTAATGCCGCGACCCCCAACCGGTCGTAAGTCGAGGACTAAACCGGTCGTAAGTCGAGGACTAAACCGGTCGTAAGTTGAGGACTAAACCGGTCGTAAGTCGAGGACTAAACTGGTCGTAAGTCAAGGACTACCCAACCGGTCGTAAGTCGAGGACTTTCCCTGCCCGGCAGCGCCGCACATGCGTGGTTCCGCCCCCTGCGCTGGCCGAGGCGTAGCTGGCAAGCGGCAGAGACGGAGCAGGCTGACCACCAGCTGGCCCAGCCCAAGGGAGGTAAGGCACCCGCCGGAAAAGGGGGAAAAAATGGCGGACAGCCTTGCTTGGCGACCCCGTGAAATGGTCGATCAACCCCAAATGGGGTCGCGACCCATAGGTTGAGAACCGCTGTTCTAGAGATAAAATGTATAAACTGCTTTGAACTTCAGGAATGGGGCAATTTCTTTGCCTACTCAAGGTTGTATTCAGGAGATTGAGTCCTTCTCAGGTAGTCATAAAAATGTAGGGTTGTATTTTGAGGCTGTGAGTGGCACAGTGGTTAGAAGGCAGTATTGCAGGCAAACACTGCCCAAAGCCTGGAGTTTGATCCTGACCTGCTCAAAGTTGACTCAGCCTTCCATCCTTCTGAGGTTGGTAAAATGAGGACCCAGATTGTTGCGGGCAACATGCTGACTCCGTAAATCGGTTAGAGAGGGCTGTAAAGCACTGAAGCGGTATACAGTATTAAGTCTAAGTGCTATTGCTATTCTTGTGAGTACATCTGGAACCTGTTTTGGTCACTTAAAAAGTGGTTATGGACAGTTACAATGCACCTTTTTGCCATAACATAAAAAGGTACAGTTATTGCACACTGTTCTCAAGGATTTTTCGTTTTTCTTCTGGAGAGATGGGCACACTTCCAGATAGAACACAGGCCATTGCTTTCTAATAGTATTTCTGGAGTATATTCTGCATTCATTTTGGATATGAACATTATGCTACAGACTACCATTGTATTACAAAACTCAGGAGAAAAATGAAAAGCAAGGAGACATGGCGAATGTGAAAGGACCTGGATCATTTTGGCAGCCATAGCCATAACTTTAAAAAACAAAATATAGGATCGTATTGCAATGTTGTTGGCTTTCTTAAATCCTGCTGTAGCACTTACTGAAAAGTATAAAAGAGACATTCCAAACCTCTCTGTCAATACTTATAAAATTCTTTTTCTGACTCAGAATCACCAGGCTCTGCATTTTACACAGTAAACCAATATTTTCTTAAAGTTGTTGTTGTTTTGGTTTAGCTCTAAAAATAATTCTCTGACTTCAGATGCTAGTTTCTGACTCAGAGATTGATGCCTGTCGCATAAACCTTTATTTTAACAGATGTATCATTTCCCTCTTAGAGTAGACCACTTGCCTCCAAAGATGCATTTATTTTACGAATGTATTTATTTTATATTCTCAAAATTTTCAAAATAGTTTTAAAATTACATGAAAAGAAGGTTGGCAGATAGCAGTGAAGTCCTGGAAGGAACTGAATTTTATTCTTATTTCCTTAATAATTCAAGGGAATAGAAAATAATTACGTACTAACTTACAAAAAAGGATCCTAATTCATAATAAGTCTTACATCATGCAATGAATTTTAATAAATAGTTTGTACATCATTATGCAAAACTTGCTTTAGAGAGTCTTGTGGCAGTTCAGCAAATTGGAGGACTTACAGGGTTTGTAAGTCCTAAATGTTTCTGAAATGGAATGAAAAATGAAAAATATCACTTCACATATACAAAGTTGAACTCTTCCGCTGACTGTAGTCCTCATCTTTGCCCACTGAAGAAGATCATAAATTGTGGTCTTGCCTTATGGTGGGATATTCAGAAGTATTCTGATAACTGTTTTGGCCCATCCTGGATATTTTAGATTGTTGCAAATTACAGGGAGGCTAGTGGAAAATACTTTGGATTTCCAACTCTACAGTACAATCAGAAAAGGCAAGGATTGGGGACATTTGGTGGAAAAAAAATAAGGAGAGACCGAAGTACAAGTTCCTGCTGGAAGAAAGCAAGGAAATCTTATTAGGCGATAAAAGGGATTCTAACACCTTTAGGTGAAAATCTGATGTTTATTTGGGGAACACATCTACCATCAGTTATGGTGTGTTGGTTATTTTGTTCAAGAAATAAGTGGCTAGAAATAAGTACAGAGAAGAGCAACAAAGATGATTAGGGGACTGTAGGCTAAAGCATATAAGGAACGGCTGCTGGAATTGGGTATGTCTAGTTTAATGAAGAGAAGGACGAGAGGGGACATGATAGCAGTTTTCCAATATCTCAGGGGCTGCCACAAAGAAGAGGGAGTCAAGCTATTTTCCAAGGTGCCTGAAGGCAGGACAAAAAGCAACAGATGGAAACTGATCAAGGAGAGAAGCAACCTAGAACTAAGGAGAAACTTCCTGACAGTTAGAACAATTAACCAGTGGAACAACCTGCCTCCAGAAGCGGTGAATACTCCAACACTGGAAGTTTTTAAGAAGAGACTGGACAGCCATCTGTCCTAAATGGTATAGGGTTTCCTGCTTGAGCAGGGGGTTGGACTAGATGACCTCCAAGGTCCCTTCCAACTACTTCTTCTTCTTCTTCTTCTTCTTCTTCTTCTTCTTCTTCTTCTTCTTCTTCTTCTTCTTCTTCTTCTTCTTATTATTATTATTGTTATTGTTATTGTTATTATTATTATTATTATTATTATTATTATTATTATTATTATTATTATTATTATTATTATTATTATTTTCATGTCAGGTTTGCAGAAAAGGATGCGACTACATACACAGGTTTTGTTGCACTAACCCAGAAATCCTACAGGTATCATTCTCCTTTTCTAGCTTTCAAGAGTTAGAGGTTAAGAAAGATGCTCTTGAAAGATAGAGCAATAGAAACAAGAGTTACCAGTTATTTGCTACTTCTTAGCAAGAGTGATAAGGGACACTTGCACATGCACCTGTGTCTTCCTTTCTCTGACTGGGGATCTGGACTTTAGTACCTCTGAAGAAACTGCATTAAAGTTGTTCATTTATCATTCACTTTTTCAATCCGTTTCTCTTAACCACGAAGCAGGTTTTGCTACAGTTTTACGTTCTTTTCAAAGTATAGTATGTTTTGTAGTATTGTCAATGCTTTTTTTGTAAAAAAAAAAAAAAAAAAAAGGTGCCGGAACTCACAAATGTCATACAACCTGCCTTGCCTACCCTACAAGGTTCCATCCAAAAAAGGTGCCGGAACTCTGTTCTGGGCGTTCTATGACAAAATAAGCCCTGAGTATTGATAGACATAACATGGTCGAAACTGCAGAAATCCAGACAACCCCTAGATGGTGGCAAAAAGATAGAATTGTTGGTTTTTGCTTGCAGCTGTCTATGGCCATCTGGATTTTTGCAACTAAGAACTAGCAGGCCAAATTATTATAATGCAACAAAATCATTTCCATCCATTATGCAGCTTTGTTATTCCCTGCAATAAAGTTATGTTTATTTGGTGCCATACTTGCTTTTATACAGATAGAAAGGCTGTGTCATGTTTCTATATCCCACCTTCTTCAGTTTTAAAGAAAGATTTAAGGTCCCTAAGAAACGATTCTCAAGGAACGAATGGAGTCCTTTACGACAAGGTGGGGGAGGAAAAAGACAACAATTTCGTCTACCACCGAAGATTTTGTGTAACCAAAGTATAATTATCGACTGATTTAATAAAGGTACGGGTTGACAACATGTACCTACAGCATCTGCCATTTATAGTCATAAAATGCTGTGCCAGCCTTCTAGTTGTTACCAGTTACTGAAATGAATGTTTGGAAATACAAATGGATGTATGCTTTCCCCGAAAGACAGTTTGTGCTCTCTCCCTTCCCCTCCCCGAACAGCTACCACAGTTCCTGCCTTGGATTTGCTAAAGTTTCTTCCAATGTTGTTTTGTTTCTTTTCCAGACAACTGTTTGCCTGGGGTCTGTTCCTAAACTGATAAAAATGATCTGTTCTTATGCTTGGAAACTACCATAATAAACTGAGTCACTGGCAGAAAGACTGTCTTTGTTTAAAGGAGGCTGTAATGATCACCAGCCTACTACGTTGCGATATACTGGTTTTGAAGATACTGGAATATTAAAAACAACACAATGATCATATGCCTGCACTAAAACTTTCAGGCCGAAAAAGAATTAAATGGTCTGTTAAATTAGCTGATAAAATCTCTGCAGTATTTCATCCAAACCATCTTGCAAGATATTCAACTTAAAATTGATTAATGCTGATCCAACCGCTCCAGTTATCCTGAGCCACTATCGGCAGACAGTTGACTATTTAAAATCAGAACTAAGGCAGGGCCCCTCTGCATTAAGTTCAACTCACCGACAACATAGCCGCTGGTTTGATATGAAATCTAGGACAGCATGTTCTATGGTTAGGAATTTGGCAAGGAGAGCAAAAGATAGTTGTGCCCTATGGGTAATAATGGAACTACTTAAGAAGAAAAGAGAGTATAACCTTCTCCTAAAACATAATAAGGCATTATACCAAATGACTACTTGGCAATCTCTCCTGGCTGCCATAAACTGTAAGACACAACATTATTCTGGAAACTGGTAAATGCCAATTTGGGCAAAAATAAGAATATCTTAGAGGCTAGAGTGTCCAAAAAGGAAAGGGAGAACCATTATACTAGATTACACTAGATCTTTGTTTAATTGGCATCAGAAAAGGGCATGATAAAAATAAAAGTTTCAGATTTTTCTCTACAGTAGGACTAATTGGCTTCCTCTCTCTTCCTATTCTCCAAACATATCCTGTCATGATCATTTACTTCTCTTTTGGAAGGAAATTACTGAAATTAACCCTTGGTTTGCTTTGCAGGTAAACTGACTGATATACTGTATTAAAAGGCAGATAGATATTTGTGATGGCTGGTTAAATTATAGTTAAAGTAAAGTATAGTTAAAGTTCCATTAACTCAAGTTATTCATACTTAGGGGAATAATATGCCATGTGAACTAGCTTGTGCATGCTAATTTTACTCCATGTTTACTGAATTTCTAAATTGTTGGAACCTGATTATACTTTGGATCTGTTTGTGTTGGTGAAATGTGATGGAAACAACATTACTTCTACCTGCACGACAATAGCAAATGTATACATTATAATACTCAGTATTTGGGCTTGTTGTATTGTAATAAGGTAAATGGATTTTTCAGGCTATATCTGTACATGAGTTACATGGTTGTGTTGTAAATTTTACAAAGCTGTAGTGATATGCTATACTGATGTAGAATATATTTCTAATATGAATTGGTGCTCTAGTTGTTGTTGTTGTTAATTGCGAAGTCGTGTCCGACCCATCGCGACCCCATGGACAACGTTCCTCCAGGTCTTCCTGTCCTCTACCATCTTCTAGAGTCCATTTAAGCTCACGCCTACTGCTTCAGTGACTCCATCCAGCCACCTCTAGTAGCAAACTGCAAAGATTAAAAAATATACTCAAAATCAGTAAGAATTTCTGTGCCGTTTAGAGTTCCAATAAGCTTGTTTTGTGTCACAGGCATGGTTCTTCTGTATGAAAAATGGAAGAATCCTACATTTGTACCATAGGATAGATAGGCAATAGCTCTATCAATGTGTAATAGGCAAGGATCAATGTTGACTCCTGTTGACTGCCTGGACAAGTCGCTGTGGTTTCCTTGGCAAGGTTTTTCCAAAATCCTTTGCCCATTGCCTTCTTCTTAGGGCTGAGAGAGAGCCTCAGACAGAAGACTAGAAGTCACACTCTTCCAGTTTCTAGCCTGATGCCTTAGCTGATACACTAGGTCAGGGGTAGGCAACCTTGGCTCTTTTATGATTCGTGGACTTCAACTCCCAGAATTCCTGAGCCACCCATGCTGGCTCAGGAATTCTGGGAGTTGAAGTCCACGAGTCATAAAAGAGCCAAGGTTGCCTACCCCTGACCTAGATTATCTCTGTTTAAATATTTAGAAACCTCCATTTAGAGAAACCTTTCAGAAAGCCAGACAACAAAACTAAAAAAAATAAAAAATCAGAAAGAACAATGCAGAAGAACGATATTAAAAAAATAGTTGAAACCAGACAGCACTGTATAAAGTATGAGTCCTAAATCAGTTATAGGCCAAATTGAACAAGTAAGGCTTTGGAGCTCACTTAAAAATCTAGGGAAGGTTGGACATCAACAAGAACAAAATTCCAGAAGCAAAGAGGCACAATTTAAAAGTTCCCATTCCTTTTGTTTGCCAATGTTTCAGCAGATCCACAAGTAGAATCTCCACTGATCTCAGAATGCAGGTATATTGTTATGATAAGACATTGAGCAATCTGAAATAGCTTTTCCACAATACAGGGTAGGGAGGGGGGGCAGTTTTTGAAACTACCATTTGCACCAAAAGCAGATTTTTGAAAAACTTGATTTTAACAGAGAGAGATGAATATCTCTTGAAAGTGGCCTCTATCCCCCCTTAGGGTTTTAAAGGTTTTCACTAAACCAGTGAATGTTTTAAAAAGTTTTTACATAGGATCGCAAAAAACTCTTACTGGTACTCCTTCCTTAGTGACCGCACTTGGGACTGGCAACACAGTCGCTAAATGAAAAAAAAAATCACATGATTGTAAGTTATGATTTTACTTCTACCTTCCATATTGCACAGTATTAACTCCGCTTGTTGCAAGCAAAAATGAGTTCCAGTTATGAAGTACGTGGATGGTGATGTAATAAGGATGCTGAGTCAGTCATAAGTGCACACAAATGGTTGCAAAGCAAATGAATTGTGATCCCATGACTGTGGGATGCTGCAATGGTCGTAAGTGTAAGGATGGGCCACAAAATTATGTTTTAGCGCCATCATAATTTCAAACAGTTGTTTCATGAGGCAGTTGGTAAGGAAAAAACTACCTGTAAGTGTAAATTGACTACTGAATAGAACTTTTCCCTGTCTGGCAAAAAGAGGATACAACTTTGAGAAGGCTTGGGTTTAAAGGAACCCTATGGCTTGTTTGTATTCTGTGGAGTAAAATTTCTACATACCCGTTCTACTGTATTTCCAGAGGTTTACCAGCCACAAGTGCAGTGGTATTCTTAGGGTTAAAAGTAATCATGCCAGTTGATGGTTTCCACATCTTTTAAGAGGTATGGACATGCTGGCTGAAGAATTCAGGGACTTGAAGTCCACACATCTTAAAATTGATGAGGTTGAGAAACACCGCTTTAAATTGCAGTCCTGCCAACGTCAAGAATGTTTAGGCATTCAGCGAGACTGATTTTGGAACTAATACATACTGGATAGACTTGCGTGCACAGTCCCACTGATTTCAGTTGAATTATGCCTTACTTTGCTAAACGTTGTCCGTTGAATCTGTGTTGTAACCAAAGATTAAAGTGATTGTCGAATAAATATGAGTAGATGTATGAGCGTTTCTCTTGTATGCCAGTTTTTGCCCTTGTATATTTTATTTCATGAAGGCATTTTTATCCTGCTCTTCTGCTTTCCAGAATAATAAAAATAAAGCAGCTCTTGTCCTTAGGTTTGCAGATAGAAAAGTGATGATACAGGGAAAATAAGGAACGGGGAGGGAAAAGGAAAACAAGATAGTACAGGGATAAAATTTTAATGTTTTATGGTTTTTATGGGTGGCCAGTTGTAATAGAAAGGGGTTGCCTGCTGGGAGGTCCAGATGACATCACTTCCACAGCTTGTAATCTTGTTGCTTTTCAAATGTCGTAGGACATTTGACCCCACTGATTTCTGAGGGAGCTGGTGGCAGTGGTAGCATAAGGCAATGATCTAAAGTTTGAGGCTGATGAGGTGGGAACTAGCATGTTCCCAAGTCAGAGAAAGCTATTATGTAAACATTTCCAAACCACCAAGGGCCACCAAGTAATCCATCATATATTGTGTTTGAGCTGTAGTCTTGTTTGCAGTAAGTATTTTAATTCAGTCCTCTCGTGTCTGGGAATCTTTTTTGGCCAGGCTGAGGCACTAAAAATTAAATGTCTGTGGTTTCGTGCCATCCCATTTGCGTAGCCTCAGTGTGTGATATTTGCGCCATCATCTGCCTCTTTTTGATCATTAAGGTTGAGCCTCTGGCCTTTCATGACGAGTAGAGGCATAGGCCACCAATTCCACCTTAATCACTTGTTACATTTCTTGCTTTCTTCATAAAAGTACACAGTAAATACCCCTGAAGACCTTGGAAGTGGAATCCCTTAACCACGTTGGATAGAGCACTGGTAATCCTTGCAAAATGTCTTGGCACATATTAGAAATACCATGGCAAAAAACATCTATGGGCCTGATGTGATGTCATAGGAATCTTGCTCATGTTATTGTTAGTCAACCAAGATTCCAGTGTAGTGAGAGAATGATAGTTCTATTAAGGAATTGTGCTGTGAAAACGGAAATGAGTTTCTTACGAAAGACACCCATGACTTCTTAGGAAGCTAATTTGGACTCACGCGTTGGTCAGTCAGCTGAAAAAAAACACCTGGATGCATACAGGAAGCACATAAATCATGCAAGCTTATGCATTAAAAGACTATGAGGAATGCTGGCTTACACGACAGAGACTAATAAAACATTTGAACATTCTTGAAATAGATGTTGCTTGTATCATAATTCCTGTAAAAGGAATTATTTTCACATTATATATTTGGGAAAGATACACAGAAAGCCATCCTACATATACATTTACACCCACGTCTCACCAATGATGGGAAAATAAGTATACATCATATTCATATTGGTTTTTGTTTTGTCAATGTAATATTTACTAATCATTTCATCTGAAACCCTGACTAATTCTGGGGAAAACCAAGATATTATTCAGCTTATCTACTTGTTGAATCCAGCCCTTGATTTGGATTTGAACAGATAAGAAATCACAGGAAGAATGTTATGGATACATTTAAATTGGTTGCTCCTGGAGAAAGCCAAATAGATCAGGAGGGAGCTAATTTGGGAGGACTGGAATATGCTTTCGGTATTCCTGCTGAATTACTAAAGCACCTTCTGTTCTGTCTTCGTGGTATAAGCAAGAACACTCCTCCTAGAGTACATCTCTTCACTCCTCAGTAGGGCAAGGAGAGGTCAACCCCTTGATCTATTCAGAGCCCCTGTTCTGGAGCATAATGCAAAAACACGCGGGGGGGGGGGTATAGGAAACCAGATTGCTCTACCTCTCTACATATGAAATTAGGACAGTAATGGTGAACCTTTTAGAGACCAAGTGCCCCAAACCTGCCCTCCCCGCTCCGCCTCCCACCCTGCTTGCTCCGCCCCCGCCCTGCCCCGCCCACCCAGCCACACACCACCTCCATGACCCACCAATCGCCCAGGCAGCCCTGCAGCGCCATGGCAGCCATACCCTCTGCCCACACCCCACGGCATAATCTGCATGCTATGGGGCGCGAGGACAGAGTCTTGTCCTTGCTGCCCGGCTTTGTCCTTGGCTGCGCTGCTCCGTGCAGGCTGCGCCCGGGGGCGACTCTCCTCCAGGAGGGCTGCTGGTGAGGAGGGGGCTGCGGGGGGAGGTGGGGCTGGGGCGACGGCGCACGTGCCCACAGAGAGGGCTCCGAGTGCCGCCTCTGGCACACGTGCCATAGGTTTGCCACCACTGAATTAGGACTTCATGCAGGGAAAAATCTTTTGCAAAGCAGTCTTAGAGGGGGATCCAAGCAAGGACACTTGTAGATAGGAGCAGATATCAGTTCATTTAAAAATACCAACTTTGTATTTATTCTGATATTTGAAATAAACCTGTTTTTTTTTTTAAAAGGCATAAAGGTAAAAATAAGTTTCCTAGGATTCTTGTCTTCCATGTACTCTTTGGGCAGAGAGCCAGATGAAAGAGGGCAAATTATTGCTGTTACAACCTGCAACTGCCAGCCGCTGCCAGTAAAAAAAATGAAAGCAAACCTGTTTATCGTGTTTGTTTAATCTAATTTTGCAGAGAACAGCCTTCATGCAAAGTGTGAACAATCTAATTCAAATGAGTCACATCCGCTTTCAGCTGTGGATTTATAAGCACAATTTAATCTAACTTAATTACTAGTTGGATATTATTAGTCTTGCAACATATACCTGAATGTTTTTCTCCAAATAATTTTACACACATGTGTTTCCTGCATAGAATCTATATTTTACATCTTTATACTGAGGTGTGTACAGAACGTGAATTGTGAATTGAAGCCCCGGGCTAAATCTAGCTTCTTGAGTGATAGCTGCTGTGCTGTTTCCCTGATTGCTGATATATGCACCCGGTTGAAGTTAAATGTAGCGTTGATGGCAAAATGATTTAGCAATAGGCTTTAAAAAGAAAAAAAAAATCTTTATTGGGGATGGGGCCTTGACATGTTTTCCTCCATTCACTTGTTAAAGGGGCCCTGCGATAAAGTTGAACAAGTAAGGACCGGCTACTTCTCATCTGTTCTGTAATTCAGTAGCATATTTTTTTTTTGCAGGGAGGTAGGGAAGTAGATAAATTGATTTAATAATTAAAAAAAAAAGATTTTTGGCGGGGTGAACAATTGCAAAGAAATCGGATGAGGGTCCAGTTTTAAAACAAAAAGCAATGAAAGGATCAATACACCTGCCATTTATTGCTCAGAGTTTTGTTTGGGCAAACTAATCTTAACCCTCTCTGACAGCAAAGGTGAGTTAAAGAAAAAGGAGGAGAAAAGGAAAAGAGGAGACTGTAATTAATGTTTGCCTCTTTTCTCTCCCTTTTTTCCCGTCAAGATTGTAGAAGCCCATGTGTAATCATGCCAATGGCATGACCCCTTGTTTTGTTTGATTCTAGGAAAGGTCATATTCTGTCATACTTGCAGATAATAAAGGAGTTTAATTGATACCCCCTCCTCTTTTTTTGTAGTTAGTTTGAGATGTTGGAGGACTGGGATCTGTAGTTTATGAGTGCTGACATAAAATCTAGGAATGAAGTGCAAGAATTGGGCAAATCAAAAACAAAAATAGATCCCTTTGATTTCTGAGGGTAAACCCCAATTATATAATGTCAGGAATGCTTAGCCTGAAGGCTGCACTAAGTTTGTGTTAGTGTACATCCTTACTGATAGAAATCAGTCAGATGCGTCTGAGAAGCTCACCAACAAGCCCGTAGATGCTGGCCACTTCATGAATTTAATTTCAGAAAGTCTTTCACTACAGGGGAATGGCCTAACCTTTATTTTAGTTGCCTCTTTCTTGTTCTTTGTCAAGCTCTGTAATAGTAGTTTTGATCTATATTCATCATTAGGGATTATTAATTAACATATGGATCTTTTTGACAGTTTTATTCTCATCCCTTTTCTGTATTTTTTTTTAAACAATACAATAAACTGGCTTGACATTTTCAGCTTTTGCTTTTGTTTCCATTTTCTCAGTTTCCATTTTTTCACAATCCCTTTTTGGTTTTATGATAATAAATAATTCACTTTTCGGATCATCCTAAACGTTCCAGTTACTTACCTTTACCTTCCTAGCTTTCTGTGTCCCGTTATTGCCTATTGCCTTGCACTTGATTAAACAAAAGTTTAATTTCCTCTTGACATTTTTCTTCTCCAATGACAAATAGGCTGGTTTCCTTTTAAATGCTCTTTAAGCTACTACTTCAGTTCTAGAAAAAAGTGGATCTGGTTTTTTTTTTCCTTTAAGAAATACTTTCCCGTATCTAATTGTTCTGTTTTATGTTTATAATTCATATCTAAAATAAATATAGGTGGTGGCAGTCCTAATCAAGCCTTGTATTAAGAGACCAATCCACTTTGGGATCAGAACATTATAACAATATCTGAAAGAAATCTGATTCAACGCATCACATCCAAGATCTTGTCACTCAGTTGCAATAATGTTTGGAACCTCCACGTAAGGAAAGACGTTTCTAATAAATCCTGGAGGTTTGTGAATAGGAAAATGTTTGGCTTTAGAACTGTGCAATTCTTGGGTTTCCTGGCAGAGTTCAGCATATCCAGCTCCAACTTCAAGATACATGAGACTGAGGTCGTCCACCTTTTCCTATTGGATCTTGCCTGTAGTTTCATAAGAATTTAAGGATTACTGTTAAGAACTGTACTGATCTTAAAAGTAGTCTATATGACCATTGTGAAAAGTATTTAAGATATATGGTCCTCCCAACGTATAGGTGTTGTTTGGAATATCCTAGGACCAGATGCTTTCAGTCTACTTCCTGCATGATGTATATAATGGATGGTTATAAAACTGACAACTCAGTAGCATGAAATCTGAAATATGTTGGGCTCTGCAAGGTTCATCTCTTCAAATAGTACAGTGGTTCTCAACCTTTTTAATGCTGCGACCCCAACCGGTCGTCAGTCAAGGACTAAACCGGTCAAAAGTCGAGGACTAAATCGGTCGTAAGTCAAGGACTAAAACGGTCGTAAGTCGAGGACTACCCAACCGGTCGTAAGTCGAGGACTTTCCCTGCACGGGAGCGCCGCGCATGCGTGGTTCCGCCCCCTGCGCCGGCCGAGGCATAGCTGGCAAGCGGCAGAGACGGAGCAGGCCGACCACCAGCTGGCCCAGCCCAAGGGAGGTAAGGCACCTGCCGGAAAAGGGGGAAAAATGGTGGACAAAAAAATGGCGGACAAAAAAAATGATGGACAGCCTTGCTTGGCGACCCCCGTGAAATGGTCGATCGACCCCAAATGGGGTCCCGACCCACAGGTTGAGAACCACTGAAATAGTAGGACATCTTATTTCAACTTGCATCTTTCCAGATGTTCTGAACTTCTTAGCAGTCTCACCCAACCCTAGTGGCTTCTTCTTCTCTTATTAAACTCCTTGGTTACTTAGATCACAGGAGAGACCATTTGAAAATAGCCCAGCTGCCAGAAACTTGGCTATCTGATAGTCTTGTCCAGGGTAGCTCCTAAGCTATGGAATGCATCTGCAGGGGAAAGCAGATGACAAAACTTGCATAGCAATGTTGTCATGCAACTTCCTCCACTGCTTATACATTCTCATGTGATGTTGCAATGCCGGCATGAAAAGGCAGGGTTTGTGACATGATGTAACAGTGCACACACTACCCCACAGGGTTGTTGTTGGAGAAGAATAGGGAACATTGTGTATATTGCTTTGTGCCAAATAAAGATGAGGGGGGGGGAATCAAATACTGTAAATAAATTAGTGGTTAGGAACATCTCTGTCCCTAAGCTGTGCCTTTGGCCTTCTCTTCCAGGATCACTAAGCCTTTAATCATTGTTTTAATTATATTTGAATGATACTAATCTTAAGTTGTTATTTTAATTGAATTGATTTTACAGTTATGTTTTACCCTGTAACTTTAAAAAATGCTTATAAGCTGCCTTGAGCATCTACGGGAACAGACAGGCATTTATGTCAATAAATAAAATATAATTATCTAAAATAAATAAGCATAACTCATGGCAAAGGACGGAAAAACTTAGTTCAAAACTTAAGAGGACACAGGTTTAGTAAGGCCAATAGCTGCTCTGGTTGGAGACAGTTGCAATAGGGTGACTTGCGAAAATGCCAAGCTCAAGAAGATCAAAGCAAGAGAGCAGAGAGGGTGACATGCAAAAGAAAATACACAAAGCAGAAAATAGGCAAGGAGAAGGGTACAAATGGAGGGAAGCAAAAGGAAGTCAAACCCAGGTTTACATTAAAGGCACACATGCACACACATGCGTGCGCGTGCACACACACACACACACACCAGCCAGCCAGGTATATTGAGATATTGGATTCCCAATAGAAGAAAATATTTGTAGTCCAAGATTGAACTGTGGGGTCCTTGGCGCTCTCTGACCTTGGTGGTTTTCTTGCAGATGTTTTGTTACCAAATTAAGTAGCATGATGGACCCCATATATTGGATTATAAACCCCATCCCGGCCTAGGCCATTGAAAGACAAAGAAAATGAATTTCTTATAGGAATGCCAAACCCACAGTTCCACTGATAAAGGTGAAGTATTCTTAACCTGTCTTTATGTTGAGTGTTAAGTAGTCAGGGAATATTTCTCTTGCAATTCTTATACCATTCCATCCACATCCCAAAGCTCACTTTTTTCTATAACTAGGAGAATTTATTATTCTCTGTACTAGCTTGATTCTGTAAGAGCACCTTTTCTTTTTTCCCCCAAAATGTGTAGAAGTACTTTTAGCCTATCTTTCCTCAAATATTTAAAAATAGCTGGGTAAATCACAAGCACAAAAATTATGCTGAGGTTCCTTCTTCAGTGTTATCTCATGTGATCTCTCATTTCTGTTTCCAGCTTCTGAGGTTTCAGTGCCAGCGAAGTGGAAAGTTTTAAACTTTTTTTCATTTATTACAATTCCCTAGTTGTTCTACTTGCTGTTCTGAAATGTTACCTTTTTAGAAATGTCTCATTATTTAGAAATGCCTTGTTATCATTGTCATATATGCAGCTGAAATAAAGACAAAAAGGAAAATTGGAGATGGGGATCAAAAGGAATGCAAATCCTTTTCTTCTAAGGTGAAGGCAATGCCCCTAGTTTTCCAAATTTGATCGCGTTTCTTAGCTAGGAAACCTTTCTGGCTTCCATTATCAACCCATGGAAAGGGATTTTTTCCCCCCACATTTCATTGAAAATGCATTTACAAGACTGAAGCAATATTTTAATTTTTAAAATATTTGTCCAAGAAGCTGCTTGAAAGAGTGATTGAAGTACATATTAGAAATTTTAAAAGGTGCATATTATAGGGGTAAAGATTATACTGGTTAAATGCATTTGTTGCAGGATATATACATTCTGTCAACTGCATGGCAGGGCCTAAACCAGGGGTAGGCAACCTTGGCTCTTTTATGACTCGTGGACTTCAACTCCCAGAATTCCTGAGCCAGCCATGCTGGCTCAGGAATTCTGGGAGTTGAAGTCCACGAGTCATAAAAGAGCCAAGGTTGCCTACCCCTGGCCTAAACCAACCCATATATCTTGTAAGCAACAAAAACATTAATGAATTCCCTCTTCTATACCTTGAGTGGACGTGCTTCTCAGCACATTGCTTCTGTGCTTTTAGTTTTCTGTGCTGACACGCCTTGCCTCTCCTCCCTGCTCTGGGTGGTAGACGGAAAGCGAAAGTGGGTCAGTCGTCATCGATCAAGGACTTTCGTAAACACTAGACGTTCGCCTCTTCTCTTTGACTTTCCTTTATCTCAATCTAAACTTCACCCAACTCTTCTCCTACGGTTAGGTACTCCAACCTTACTCGGTCTGTAATCATTGTCTCCTCTCAGTAATCCCCTTAGACAAGATCAGAAAGTTTTGTTCGTCTTTGGTAAAAGTTGAACCTTTTCCAATGGGGGGGGGGGGAGACAGAACTGGGAAAGCACAAAATGGATTCTTTTATTTTTTTTCCCCAGTTCACTCATATCCTGCTTTCTCCACAAAGGAGTTATATAAATGCATGACAGTATTGTGTATTTCCCCCGCCCCCGATAAAACGTTGATGAAACAACCATGGGATTTCAGAAGTACATCTTAGTTTGGGAAGCAGTTGTATTTAAAAAGAAACAACTGAGAATCTTTCCATGTCTTAAAAACCACAATGGAAAGGGCAAACGAAAAATTCTGTAAGCAGGGGATTACCCCAGTGGAACTGTCAAAAGTTCATGTTGTATCATCAGGAATGATATATATCAACACAAATCAGCAGAGAAAATGCCTGAATTCATTTGTTTGGATAGAGTGTATGCATTGTATGGATTCTGTATACTTAGGGAATTGATATCAATTATTCCAGAAGCATTGATAAAATTCTTCGCTGAGGCCTTTAGAAATATATAAGGATAGTTATAAATATTAAGCTAAGAACAGTGACAGATCTTTGCTTTTTACAATCCAGGATTGGCAGTCGGAATTGTTGTCTACTACAATTGAGGGATTTTATTGATTTCTTTACATAGATTTAGAGAACACCCAAGCCAGTACAATACAATACAGTAGAAATATAAATGATGTACATCCCAAAAGAGAAAAAAATGTACAAAGCAGCACATGTCAGTCATATTATAATTAAGTAACACATCAATTGGAGAACCAAAAGAAGTGACTAAGACTTTTTTTTCTGATGCCTTCAGGTTAGGTTTTTTTTTTTTTTTTTAAACAACTCCTGGTAATTGTTTGGACATGTCCCTGCAGCTTTTTCAGTTTGCCCTTGCCTGCTTCCTAGGGCTGAGAGAGAATGACTGGCCCAAGATATCCAGTAGGCTAAGAATGCATAATTTTCTGGTTTCTATCCTGCTGCCTTAAATACTACACCAAACTGGCTCCAAATATTAATAAGGCACTGCAGTTATATTTATTTATACTCTCTTTCTCTCAACCTTAATTTTGGGAAGAGAACAATTGTAAATCTGCTTGGCATGCCTACTTAGTAATAATGCAAGCTTTCTCTGGAGCGATAAAGATTTCTTTTACATGCTAGATTTTTAAACTTACGTAGTAGTTGCAGGGATATGAAAGTGGTAGCTGAATTTAGTCAGAGTTTTACAGAAAAGTAACACATGGGTAGATTCCCTTGGTCTTTCAAATGTTTGGCGTTAACATCTGCAGGGAGAAGGGGGGGGTGTCAATATAACAGGCAGTGTTGCAATTTCAGGATTCACGCCTTGCTCCTTTTCAGTGCATGTCACAATGTTGCATAAATGTTCAAAAGGCACAGATATTCATGTGGCTTTCCTCATTTTGACAAAAGTTGTAAGAGTCTGCTGTCCCTTTGGTTTTAGCCACATTAAATGATATCTGAAATGGTTTGACATTCCAAACATTTGGAGGAGACCGAGTTTATTCTTTGAATTTTTCAGTGCTGTAAATTGGACATTGCAGTCACAAGAGCAATGCTAAATACAGATCTAAAACATCTTATTTATAAAAATACCTTTTAAGCCAACAAAATTTGGTCATGGATTAGGTAATTCACCTTCAGAGAAACAAGTGTTTGTAACTAGCTGTGCCTAGCATAGTAGCCGAGCGTCAAAGAATTGAGGCCTTTGAACTATGGTGCTGGAGAAGACTCCTGCGATCAAACCGGTCAGTCCTAGAGGAGATCAACCCTGACTGCTCTTTAGAAGGCCAGATCCTGAAGTTGAAATTCAAATACTTTGGCCACCTAATGAGAAGGAAGGACTCACTGGAGAAGAGCCTAATGCTGGGAAAGATTGAGGGCAACAGAAGAAGGGGACGACAGAGAATGAGGTGGCTGAATGGAGTTACTGAAGCAGTAGGTGTGAGCTTAAATGGACTCCAGAATATTGGTAGAGGACAGGAAGGCCTGGGGGAACATTGTCCATGGGGTCGCGATGAGTCGGACACGACTTCGCAACTAACAACAACAAGCATAGTAGCCATTTTGTGAGTGTGCCTGCTTCAGGCTGTTAAAATTCCATACCCCTCCGCCCGCCTTCTGATTTCTTACCAATGCACTTAATTATAAATCTCCCTGGAGCTCTTTCTTCTCTTCCCACTGAAAGAACCCAAGTTGGTCTCCCTTTGCCTGAGTAGTATTCCTTTAAGCTAATTGATGGGTGAAGCTGGAATTCATAGCTCCCCAGTCACAGGCTAGCTCAGCTCTAGAAACACAGTTTTCACTTTAAAAAAAAAGCCTAACTTATTGGCTTGCATAGACAAGTTTCTGGAAATAGAATGCACATTTTCCCACATACTTACAGAAATATCCTGTGGCTTAGGCAGAATAGCCAGTAAAATCCGTGAAGGTCTATTATTTAATTTTGTTAATAATTGTTCTCTTTTAACCTTGTGAATTAAAGAGTGCCCAGCAGATAAAATGCAACATTTAATTTTGTATATATTTCTTTTTTATTGGTTTAAATAATAGCAAGAAAAAGAGCAGAACAGAAAGATAATAGTGATGGTAAAACATACTTTCTCAAAGAGGAAAAAAACCACATGAAAATGCTTTAATAAAAACATGAAAGAAATGCAACAAACAAATAACCATAATATGTCATAAGAATAAACAATTACAGTACTATATAAACTGCATGTAAATGCAAATATTATTCAAGTATGCATATATTTCTAATACATTGATACAACTGTCTTTTTTTAACATTGATTTCTGTATAAATGAATTATATTTTTCATTATATTTGTCTATACTGGGGTCTTCAAACTTGGCCCTTTTATGATTTGTGGACTTCAACTCCCAGAATTCCTCAGCCAGGCATGCTGGCTGAGGAATTCTGGGAGTTGAAGTCCACAAGTCATAAAAGGGCCAAGTTTGAAGACCCCTGGTCTATACAAAGTCTATGTCTAAAGGCAGTCTACTCATAAGTGGCAAGTACAATCAGGTCTTCAATCCATTGGATAAATGGAGCCATACGTTTATCTTTCCTATGCTGCAATATCAATCTTTTAATGAGAATAATGACATGGAGAACCCATTTGCAATCTATATGCTACTAAAACTTTCTGTGGGACTGAAATTTGGCAAAGTTGTGGCTGCTTCAGTGCCACCACACTTTCCAACTACACTTCCCAGAAACCAGTAGGTTGCGTGGCATGAGGGGCATATCCTCACCCTCTTTCCAACCTCCCTCTGGCCCCTGTGCCCAATCAACTGACAGCAGGGGCTTAATGAGTGAATGGCCATAGGCTGCTTTGAAATGAGCCCCAAATTTGCAATGTCTTAACTGCAGTGGCCACTGAAGGAAGAATGAGGGAGCAATTCAAATACCTCCTGGCAAGGTAGGACTGGCTGGGGGATGCTGGCAGTTGCTCCCTGGAGGAAGGGAGTCCTTGGGAACATGTCAGAATAGGGAGCAGGGATGCGGATTTCTTCGTGGTCCATGGCCCTTTGTTTCCCCTCCCCACAACAAAATGGCAGGCAGTTCCATGGGTCAGCTGAAGGGGAGGAGGAGGCTTCACTGGAGTTATCCTGAGTGCCATGAATGGAGGGGCAATGGCACAAGGCTGTATTATATTTGGAAAGAGGAAGGGTGAGAGGGTGATTCAAATGCCTGCTAATAAGGTAGGGCTGGCTGGAGGGGCACAAGCAGTCAACAGGTGAGCCCTCTTAATAATAATAATAATAATAATAATAATAATAATAATAGTAGTAGTAGTAGTAGTAGTAGTAGTAGTAGTAGTAGTAGTAGTAGTAGTAAAGTTGGAAGGGACCTCGGAGGTCATCTAGTCCAACCCTCTGCTCAGGCAAGCAACCCTATACCATTTCGGACAAATGGCTGTCCAGTTTCTTCTTAAAAACTTCCAGTGTTGGAGCATTCACCGCTTCTGGAGGCAGGTTGTTCCACTGGTTAATTGTTCTTCCTTCCTTTAAGTACATGGAATAAAATAAATATGGAATGTAGTATGTAAGAGCAGCTGGCTTGTGTCATCATCCAGTGATGGCCAATGAGACCAATATAGAATCCAAATAAAACACAAGTAGAAACTTACTTGATTGCATTATTATTTAAAAAAAATGTCCTATAAAAGCCAAACATGTTTGGGCAGCTTAACAATAATACAGTTAGATCAGCTCTAGAGTAACTTTTGTGGTTTCATATTGGATGGAACCTTTAGTGAGTGTTGTTAAAAACTCAGTTCTCTGATTATTGGATGACTTGCATGACAAATTTCAATGAAAGTATCTTTAGCGTATCAGCTTCATTTTGATTAACTTTGATTGTAGCTTGAGATATAGCCTCTTTGTCTTTATGAAAATGCATAATTATCACTATAATTTTATCATATATCGTTGTCATATTAAGACAAACAATGGACTTAGCAATTCCTTGGTTTAAAGGTTATAAATGATATTGCTTAATAAATTATTTTAAGAGAGATTTGTGTGCCTTTGAAATAATCTCTTATTTTGCGCTTCAAGATCATGAATACGCCCTGATAATATATTCTATCTCTGTCCTGTGAGCATCAATGCCTAATTTATAATATAGCTTAAATCATATTTATGCTGAACTTTACTATTCCCTGAATAATTTGAATTTGAATGTATTCCACAAATATCTTCAAAGATACAGAACGTTCTGCTTTTGTTTCATTATACCTTGGAGTAAAATGGGTTTTCAGCATTTGCTCTAATCCACAGCAAGTATTGAAAATGTTGACTGTTATGCTGACCTGACTTCTCTAAGCAGGTTTTACACAGATGTTGTTGAAATATGTTGTTACATCCAAATTCATAACTGCATTAAGATTTATAATAGCATTTTTAAATATAAGGAAAATAATTCAGCATTCATTTCGCTTTTTCTTTCTAAAAAGAAATAAAGAAGTCTGTTGTTGTTCGTATAGCATGATTTTGAAAAGTTTAAGGAATACTGGCTTGTAGAAATATGTATTCATCATGAGACATGGTCCATAATCCATAACCCACTTTTAACAGAATTGGATACAATTTACAGGTACAGTAGATTATTTCCTTGGGAGCACTTATTTAGAAAGAAGTCTTGTAGAAAATGGAAAAATCATGGCTTGGTTACCGCTAAATCAGCTCTATGGAATTTTCTTTACAGCAGGTATAATTTCATTAAAAACAACTGCAGTGCTAGGCTGAATTCGCTCCCCTAAAGGGTAGCTAATGAGGTCCATGAAACAATTTTTGAATTGTCCATAATCTTGATTTTAAAAAAAGCTCATTTGGTGGCACTGGAGCATTCCAAATCATCAAGGAGAGAACTCATGTGAAGCCCTTTGCAATTATTTGTTAAAGAAGACTTTATAAGTATTGATTTGTGCTCCTTTGAAGATTTTCCTTAGTACCAACAAGATTCTCACAAAAACCCAGTTTCTTCGTACCATTGATCTCGTCCTAAGTCTTTACCTGAGGGGAATCTTCCCTATGCTCAAAGGTGCAGGCAGTTCCTCTTAGTCAACCATCTATGTATGTTACAATATGACCCAGAATTGACCATTGTAAATAAATGTAGACACGTTGCAGTGGAAAGGGTTTGAAAATACTTGGTTTTATATCCGCGTGGAAACATTGTATGAAGATTATTTAGCTATGCAACTTTAGAGCCAAATGAGGCGAAGTGCCAGGAATCTTATGGGGCCATCAAAGGAAAGCTATAAATGCCACATATTTCCAATTGCAGTGAAAGACCACTCCAGACATTGAATTCACAAGCATGAAATGTTGCATTCCGGTGGTCCTTCTCTGTCCGTGTGCTTCAAAGTAAGCAGCGTTTGAAGGCTGCTTACTTGATATTTCAGTCTTTGCCTCTTTATTCTAAATGGGAATTCCTCACCCACTGTGGATCCTCTTGAAGCACAATCATGCTGAAGAAAAATAGTGAAGAAGGTTATCTTTGTGCAGAAAGATTAAAGGTTATCTTTGTGTAGTAAATGTTATCTTTGTGTAGTAAAAAAAAAAGTCTACATTTGATTCTGGTTTGCAGTCGTAGTTGTTTTTCAAATAATATTTTCAAGATATAATCCAGTGATGGTGAACCTTTTAGAGACCGAGTGCCCAAAAACCAGCCTCGCCTGCCCCCGCTCTGCCCCCAGCCTGGCCCCGCCCGCCTACAGGGCCACTCACTGCCTCCATGGCCCACTGCAGATTGCCCAGGTGGCCCAGCAGCACCATGGTGACCATGCCTTCTGCCCGTGCCCCACAGCATCATCTATGTGCAATGGGGCACAAGGGCGGAGTCTTGTCCCTGCTGCCCGGTTGCCATATCCTTGACTGTGCTGCTCCGCGCTGGCTGTGCTCAGGGATGACTCTCCTCTGGGGGCTGCTGGTGAAGAGGGGGCCACAGGGGGGAGGTGGGTCTGGGGCGACAGCATGAGTGCCCACCAACAGGGCTCTGAGTGCCACCTCTGGCACTCGTGCCATAGGTTTGCCACTACTGATGTAGTGGCAAACCTATGTAGTCTTTTCAGGGTATCCGCTAACTGAAATAATTACTGAGAGAAATTAACAGGTTAGCAGCAGATCTCTTTTGAGTGCTGTACTTGATTAGCCTATATTTTGATCTTCCTTGCAGATATTGCCGTGGTGGAAATGAGCGATGCTTTCCGTCAGCCCTCCCTCTTCTATCACCTGGGAGTCCGAGAGAGCTTCAGTATGGCCAACAACATTATTCTCTACTGCGATACAAACACAGATTCTCTGCAATCACTGAAGGTACAGATGCCTTTCTAAAACTAAGGCAGAGTTTGGGTAGAAAAAAGACAGACTGGAGAAAGATACCGAGAAATGTATCATTGTGTTGTATGGAATTGTTGGTACCTACGCAATTCTCAGTTTCAGTTGCTGCCGTGATATCCTCGAAGCTTGGAAACAGCTGAGGGTTCTTGTGTGCTGTGCAGACACAGCCTATCTGAAAAGTCCCATGTTGGAACAAGATTGATGTAGGAAGTGAGGTTAGAAGTAGAACTATCTCAGAAATTGAAGCTCTCCACATGCGGTAAGCCTGTTGTTCTTGGAATTTCTGTGGTTCTGTTTCTATTTCTTTCTATAAGTTCGAAGAAAGTTCTCCTTCAGTCTCAACCAGGTGTGGATTATAAAAATAATGACTTTATTAAGCAAAGGGAGGAAGTATATTTAAAATAGACCTTTTGCCTTTAAAAAAATCCCTTGACTTTTTCTATTAATTTTTGTTTTCTAAGAAGCTGCCTTAAACTCTTACTATGGTTAGTCTTCTAAGTGGCCTATTGCTAAATCATTTTAATATGAAAAATTCAATTTAATATGAAATACGAAGTATATTTCACAGCACATCTATCTGGAGTCTAGAATTAACCCATTTCCTGGATCATTTACATTGAGCTTGCATACCACAGTAAATAAAAAAAAATAAAAGTCTAAACTAATCAAGCCTCACAAATTGTGCCAATGTTTTATAGCTGCCCTACAAATATTAGTTGTGCAAAGATAGTGACTGATTACTTGTTGCTCCTTGGAATCTAATATTGTGCAAAGGTGCATATCAAAACAGTTTAGTAATTAGACACATAAAGAAGAACAAATCCATGAAATCATTTTTGGGATATACCTAACATTGCTGGAAAGAACCTAGAGTATTATAGTTACACTAAGATAGCTTTCATTTACAATATCTATGACAGATGCCTATTTAGCATATGCTGATTTAGGAAATTCTAAAAAAAGCATAGTTCTTTTTCAGGTAGATCAGGTCATTATCACATGATCTGATAGTTAAAGGGTTTTTTATACTATTACATTTTTGATACCTTCTGAGAATGTGTTTAGCAATTAACATTATTGTCTTGCATTTCTCAACCCCTGCTTGCATATGCATATTCATGTCTCTGGAGCTCAAACAGACCCTGAAATGCACAACACAATTCATTGGTTGATTGTATTATATTACTCTTACTNCCCACCATCTGCCTTTCGCTTTCACCCAGTCAGCAGTAGCTAGTTCCTGAAAGCATTTGTGATCTGCAAGCGGAGAAGAGAAACTGAAAGGAAATAGAGTTAGATTTGAAGTGGGTTGAGAAGAGGATGCCAATCCATGAGGTTGGAATGAGCCAGACATTAGTAACAGAGGAGAGTCATTAGGGGAATCTGTTCTAGTAAAAGTTTTGTTCGTCTTTGGTAAAAGTTGAACCTTTTCCAATTGGGGGGGGAGACAGAACTGGGAAAGCACAAAATGGATTCTTTTTTTTTTTTCCAGTTCACTCATATCCTGCTTTCTCCACAAAGGAGTTATATAAATGCATGACAGTATTGTGTATTTCCCCCGCCCCCGATAAAACGTTGATGAAACAACCATGGGATTTCAGAAGTACATCTTAGTTTGGGAAGCAGTTGTATTTAAAAAGAAACAACTGAGAATCTTTCCATGTCTTAAAAACCACAATGGAAAGGGCAAACGAAAAATTCTGTAAGCAGGGGATTACCCCAGTGGAACTGTCAAAGTTCATGTTGTATCATCAGGAATGATACACAAATCAGCAGAGAAAATGCCTGAATGCATTTGTTTGGATAGAGTGTATGCATTGTATGAATTCCATATACTCAGGGAATTGATATCAATTATTCCAGAAGCAAGCACGTGTAAAGGAAATACCTCCTCATTGATAAAATTCTTCATTGAGGCCTTTAGAAATATGTAAAGATAGTTATAAATATTAAGCTAAGAATAGTGACAGATCTTTGCTTTTTACAAGCCAGGATTGGCAGTCGGAATTGTTATCTACTACAATTGAGGGATTTTATTGATTTCTTTACATAGATTTAGAGAACACCCAAGCCAATACAATACAATACACTAGAAATATAAATAATGTACATCCCAAAAGAGAAAAAATGTACAAAGCAGCACACGTCAGTCATATTTTAATTAAGGAACATATCAGTTGGAGAACCAAAAGAAGTGAATAAGACCTGATGCCTTCAGGTTAGGTGTTTTTTTTTTAAATTCCTGGTAATTGGACATGTCCCTGCAGCTTTCTCAGTTTGCCCTTGCCTGCTTCTTGGGGCTGAGAGAGAATGACTGGCCCAAGATATCCAGTAGGCCAGTGATGGCGAACCTTTTAGAGACTGAGTGCCCAAACTGCAACCCAAAACCCACTTATGCATTGTCGAGTGCCGGGTGGGTGTGGCCCATTGGCTGGGCGTGGCCAATTGGGTGGGCATGGCCAATTGGGTGGGCATGGCTGCAGTGGTGATGGCAGACTGGGTGGGACTAAAAAATTCAATCAATCAATTCCAACTTTGGAAGAACTTTTTTTTCCCGCGAGAAGTTGAAATTGACTGATTGAACCTTTTTTTTTTTTTGCACATAGCGGCGGAGGCCTAAAGCGAAAATGTTTTATAAAACCCAGCTGAAGGCCTAGGACTGGGGCGACAAGGCACATGCTCACAGAGAGGGCTCTGAGTGCCGCCTCTGGCACCTGTGCCATAGGTTTGCCATCACTGCAGTAGGCTAAGAATGCATAATTTTCTGGTTTCTATCCTGCTATCTTAAATACTACACCAAACTGGCTCCAAATATTAATAAGGCACTGCAGTTATATTTATTTATACTCTCTTTCTCTCAACCTTAATTTTGGGAAGAGAACAATTGTAAATCTGTTTGGCATGAGATAAAGATTTCCTTTACATGCTAGGGATCCATAATACAATGATTTTTAAACTTATGTAGTAGCTGCAGGGATATGAAAGTGGTAGCTGAATTTAGTCAGAGTTTTACAGAAAAGTAACACGTCGGTAGACTGCCTTGGTCTTTCAAATGTTTGGCGTTAACGTCTGCAGGGAGAAGGGGGGGTCAAAATAACAGGCAGTGTTGCAATTTCAGGATTCACGCCTTGCTCCTTTTCAGTGCATGTCATAATGTTGCATAAATGTTCAAAAGGCACAGACATTCATGTGGCTTTCCTCATTTTGACAAAAGTTGTAAGAGTTTGCTGTCCCTTTGGTTTTAGCCACATTAAATGATATCTGAAATGGTTTGACATTCCAAACATTTGGAGGAGACCGAGTTTATTCTTTGAATTTTTCAGTGCTGTAAATTGGACATTGCAGTCACAAGAGCAGTGCTAAATACAGATATAAAACATCTTATTTATAAAAAATACCTTTTGAGCCAACAAAATTTGGCCATGGATTGGGTAATTCACCTTCAGAGAAACAAGTGTTTGTAACTAGCTATGCCTAGCATAGTAGCCAAGCGTCAAAGAATTGAGGCCTTTGAACTATGGTGCTGGAGAAGACTCCTGCGAGTCCCCTGGAGTGCAAGGCGATCAAACCTGTCAGTCCTAGAGGAGATCAACCCTGACTGCTCTTTAGAAGGCCAGATCCTGAAGTTGAAACTCAAGTACTTTGGCCACCTAATGAGAAGGAAGGAGTCACTGGAGAAGAGCCTAATGCTGGGAAAGATTGAGGGCAATAGAAGAAGGGAATGACAGAGAATGAGGTGGCTGGATGGAGTCACTGAAGCAGTAGGCGTGAGCTTAAATGGACTCCAGAAGATGGTAGAGGACAGGAAGGCCTGGAGGAACGTTGTCCATAGGGTCGCGATGGGTCGGACACGACTTTGTAACTAACAACAACAAGCATAGTAGCCATTTTGTGAGTGTGCCTACTCCAGGCTGTTAAAATTCCATACCCCTCCGCCCGCCTTCTGATTTATAATGCACTTAATTATAAATCTCCCTGTAGCTCTTTCTTCTCTTCCCACTGAAAGAACCCAAGTTGGTCTCTGTTTGCCTGAATAGTATTCGTTTAAGCTTATTGATGGGTGAGGCTGGAATTCATAGCTCCCCAGTCACAGGCTAGCTCAGCTCAGCTCTAGAAACACAGTTTTCACTTTAAAAAAAAAAGCCTAACTTATTGGCTTGCATAGACAAGTTTCCGGAAATAGAATGCACATTTTCCCACATACTTACCGAAATATCCTGTGGCTTAGGCAGAATAGCCAGTAAAATCCGTGAAGGTCTATTATTTAATTTTGTTAATAATTGTTCTCTTTTAACCTTGTGAATTAAAGAGTGCCCAGCAGATAAAATGCAACATTTATATATTTCTTTTTTATTGAGTTTAAATAATAGCAAGAAAAAGAGCAGAACAGAAAGATAATAGTGATGGTAAAACATACTTTCTCAAAGAGGAAAAAAAACATGAAAATGCTTTAATAAAAACATGAAAGAAATGCAACAAACAAATAACCATAATATGTCATAAAAATAAACAATTACAGTACTATATAAACTCTATGTAAATGCAAATATTATTCAAGTATGCATATATTTCTAATACATTGATACAACTGTCTTTTTTTAATCTATTGATTTCTGTATAAATGAATTATATTTTTCATTATATTTGTCTATACTGGGGTCTTCAAACTTGGCCCTTTTATGACTTGTGGACTTCAACTCCCAGAATTCCTCAGCCAGGCATGCTGGCTGAGGAATTCTGGGAGTTGAAGTCCACAAGTCATAAAAGGGCCAAGTTTGAAGACCCCTGGTCTATACAAAGTCTATGTCTAAAGGCAGTCTACTCATAAGTGGCAAGTACAATCAGGTCTTCAATCCATTGGATAAATGGAGCCATACATTTATCTTTCCTATGCTGCAATATCAATCTTTTAATGAGAATAATGACATGGAGAACCCATTTGCAATCTATATGCTACTAAAACTTTCTGTGGGACTGAAATTTGGCAAAGTTGTGGCTGCTTCAGTGCCACCACACTTTCCAACTACACTTTCCAGAAACCAGTAGGTTGCGTGGCATGAGGGGCATATCCTCACCCTCTTTCCAACCTCCCTCTGGCCCCTGTGCCCAATCAAGTGACAACAGGGGCTTAATGAGTGAATGGCCATTGGCTGCTTTGAAATGAGCCCCAAATTTGCAATGTCTTAACTGCAGTGGCCACTGAAGGAAGAATGAGGGAGCAATTCAAATACCTCCTGGCAAGGTAGGACTGGCTGGGGGATGCTGGCAGTTGCTCCCTGGAGGAAGGGAGTCCTTGGGAACATGTCAGAATAGGGAGCAGGGATGCGGATTTCTTCGTGGTCCATGGCCCTTTGTTTCCCCTCCCCACAACAAAATGGCAGGCAGTTCCATGGGTCAGCTGAAGGGGAGGAGGAGGCTTCACTGGAGTTATCCTGAGTGCCATGAATGGAGGGGCAATGGCACAAGCCTGTATTATATTTGGAAAGAGGAAGGGTGGGAGGGTGATTCAAATGCCTGCTAATAAGGTAGGGCTGGCTGGAGGGGCACAAGCAGTCAACAGGTGAGCCCTCTTAATCATCATCATCATAATAGTAGTATTTATTTATTTATTTATTTTTATTTAATCCCATTTATACCCCGCCCTTCTCCCGAGGGACTCAGGGCGGCTTACAGGTAAATAAAAACAGTACAATACAATAGATATCTCTAAAAGCCAAATTAAAATATATATTAAATAACCTGTATTAAGTTTAATATTATAAAATCCCTTTAAAATCCCTATAAAATCCCCCCCTAGGCCAATCCCGCTTGATGGAAAAGCCATGTCTTGAGGGCACGGCGGAAGGAGGGGAGATCCGGAATAATCCGGATCTCTGGGGGGAGTTCGTTCCACAGGGTGGGAGCTCCCACAGAGTAGTAGTAGTAGTAGTAGTAGTAGTAGTAGTAGTAGTAGTAGTAGTAGTAGTAGTAAAGTTGGAAGGGACCTTGGAGGTCATCTAGTCCAACCCCCTGCTCAGGCAGACAACCCTATACCATTTCGGACAAATGGCTGTCCAGTTTCTTCTTAAAAACTTCCAGTGTTGGAGCATTCACCACCTCTGGAGGCAGGTTGTTCCACTGGTTAATTGTTCTTCCTTCCTTTAAGTACATGGAATAAAATAAATATGGAAAGTAGTATGTAAGAGCAGCTGGCTTGTGTCATCATCCAGTGATGGCCAATGAGACCAATATAGAATCCAAATAAAACACAAGTAGAAACTTACTTGATTGCATTATTATTTAAAAAAATGTCCTATAAAAGCCAAACATGTTTGGGCAGCTTAACAATAATACAGTTAGATCAGCTTTAGAGTAACTTTTGTGGTTTCATATTGGATGGAACCTTTAGTGAGTGTTGTTAAAAACTCAGTTCTTTGATTATTGGATGACTTGCATGACAAATTTCAATGAAAGTATCTTTAGCGTATCAGCTTCATTTTGATTAACTTTGTAGCTTGAGATATAGCCTCTTTGTCTTTATGAAAATGCATAATTATCACTATAATTTTATCATATATTGTTGTGTCATATTAAGACAAACAATGGACTTAGCAATTCCTTGGTTTAAAGGTTATAAATGATATTGCTTAATAAATTATTTTAAGAGAGATTTGTGTGCCTTTGAAATAATCTCTTATTATTTTGCGCTTCAAGATCATGAATACGCCCTGATAATATATTCTATCTCTGTCCTGTGAGCATCAATGCCTAATTTATAATATAGCTTAAATCATATTTATGCTGAACTTTAGTATTCCCTGAATAATTTGAATTTGAATGTATTCCACAAATATCTTCAAAGATACAGAATGTTCTGCTTTTGTTTTATTATACCTTGGAGTAAAATGGGTTTTCAGCATTCGCTCTAATCCACAGCAAGTATTGAAAATGTTGACTGTTATGCTGACCTGACTTCTCTAAGCAGGTTTTACACAGATGTTGTTGAAATATGTTGTTACATCCAAATTCATAACTGCATTAAGATTTATAATAGCATTTTTAAATATAAGGAAAATATTTCAGCATTCATTTCGCTTTTTCTTTCTAAAAGAAATAAAGAAGTTTGTTGTTGTTCGTATAGCATGATTTTGAAAAGTTTAAGGAATACTGGCTTGTAGAAATATGTATTCATCATGAGACATGCTCCATAATCCATAATGGAAACCCACTTTTAACAGAATTGGATACAATTTACAGGTACAGTAGATTATTTCCTTGGGAGCACTTATTTAGAAAGAAGTCTTGTAGAAAATGGAAAAATCATGGCTTGGTTACCGCTAAATCAGCTCTATGGAATTTTCTTTACAGCAGGTAGAATTTCATTAGAAACAACTGCAGTGCTAGGCTGAATTCGCTCCCCTAAAGGGTAGCTAATGAGGTCCATGAAACAATTTTTGAATTGTCCATAATCTTGATTTTAAAAAAAGCTCATTTGGTGGCACTGGAGCATTCCAAATCATCAAGGAGAGAACTCATGTGAAGCCCTTTGCAATTATTTGTTAAAGAAGACTTTATAAGTATTGATTTGTGCTCCTTTGAAGATTTTCCTTAGTACCAACAAGATTCTCACAAAAGCCCAGTTTATTCGTACCATTGATCTCGTCCTAAGTTTTTACCTGAGGGGAATCTTCCCTATGCTCAAAGGTGCAGGCAGTTCCTCTTAGTCAACCATCTATGTATGTTACAATATGACCCAGAATTGACCATTGTAAATAAATGTAGACACGTTGCAGTGGAAAGGGTTTGAAAATACTTGGTTTTATATCCGCGTGGAAACATTGTATGAAGATTATTTAGCTATGCAACTTTAGAGCCAAATGAGGCGAAATGCCAGGAATCTTATGGGGCCATCAAAGGAAAGCTATAAATGCCACATATTTCCAATTGCAGTGAAAGACCACTCCAGACATTGAATTCACAAGCATGAAATGTTGCATTCCGGTGGTCCTTCTCTGTCCGCGTGCTTCAAAGTAAGCAGCGTTTGAAGGCTGCTTACTTGATATTTCAGTCTTTGCCTCTTTATTCTAAATGGGAATTCCTCACCCACTGTGGATCCCCCTGAAGCACAATCATGCTGAAGAAAAATAGTGAAGAAGGTTATCTTTGTGCAGAAAGATTAAAGGTTATCTTTGTGTAGTAAATGTTATCTTTGTGTAGTTAAAAAAAAAAAAGGTCTACATTTGATTCTGGTTTGCAGTCGTAGTTGTTTTTCAAATAATATTTTCAAGATATAGTCCAGTGATGGCGAGCCTTTTAGAGACCGAGTGCCCAAAAACCAGCCCCGCCTGCCCCCGCTCCGACCCCAGCCTGGCCCCACCCACCTACAGGGCCACTCACTGCCTCCATGGCCCACTGCAGATTGCCCAGGTGGCCCAGCAGCACCATGGCGACCATGCCTTCTGCCCGTGCCCCACAGCATCATCTATGTGCAATGGGGCACAAGGGCGGAGTCTTTTCCCTGCTGCCCGGTTGCCATATCCTTGACTGTGCTGCTCCGCGCTGGCTGTGCTCAGGGATGACTCTCCTCCGGGGGCTGCTGGTGAAGAGGGGGCCACAGGGGGGAGGTGGGTCTGGGGCAACGGCATGAGTGCCCACCAAGAGGGCTCTGAGTGCCACCTCTGGCACTCGTGCCATAGGTTTGCCACTACTGATGTAGTGGCAAACCTATGTAGTCTTTTCAGGGTATCCGCTAACTGAAATAATTACTGAGAGAAATTAACAGGTTAGCAGCAGATCTCTTTTGAGTGCTGTACTTGATTAGCCTATATTTTGATCTTCCTTGCAGATATTGCCGTGGTGGAAATGAGCGATGCTTTCCGTCAGCCCTCCCTCTTCTATCACCTGGGAGTCCGAGAGAGCTTCAGTATGGCCAACAACATTATTCTCTACTGCGATACAAACACAGATTCTCTGCAATCACTGAAGGTACAGATGCCTTTCTAAAACTAAGGCGGAGTTTGGGTAGAAAAAAGACAGACTGGAGAAAGATACCGAGAAATGCATCATTGTGTTGTATGGAATTGTTGGTACCTACGCAATTCTCAGTTTCAGTTGCTGCCGTGATATCCTCGAAGCTTGGAAACAGCTGAGGGTTCTTGTGTGCTGTGCAGACACAGCCTATTTGAAAAGTCCCATGTTGGAACAAGATTGATGTAGGAAGTGAGGTTAGAAGTAGAACTATCTCAGAAATTGAAGCTCTCCACATGCGTAAGCCTGTTGTTCTTGGAATTTCTGTGGTTCTGTTTCTATTTCTTTCTATAAGTTCGAAGAAAGTTCTCCTTCAGTCTCAACCAGATGTGGATTATAAAAATAATGACTTTATTAAGCAAAGGGAGGAAGTATATTTAAAATAGACCTTTTGCCTTTAAAAAAATCCCTTGACTTTTTCTATTAATTTTTGTTTTCTAAGAAGCTGCCTTAAACTCTTACTATGGTTAGTCTTCTAAGTGGCCTATTGCTAAATCATTTTAATATGAAAAATTCAATTTAATATGAAATACGAAGTATATTTCACAGCACATCTATCTGGAGTCTAGAATTAACCCATTTCCTGGATCATATACATTGAGCTTGCATACCACAGTAAATAAAATAAAAAAAAGTCTAAACTAATCAAGCCTCACAAATTGTGCCAATGTTTTATAGCTGCCCTACAAATATTAGTTGTGCAAAGATAGTGACTGATTACTTGTTGCTCCTTGGAATCTAATATTGTGCAAAGGTGCATATCAAAACAGTTTAGTAATTAGACACATAAAGAAGAACAAATCCATGAAATCATTTTTGGGATATACCTAACATTGCTGGAAAGAACCTAGAGTATTATAGTTACACTAAGATAGCTTTCATTTACAATATCTATGACAGATGCCTATTTAGCATATGCTGATTTAGGAAATTCTAAAAAAAGCATACGGTAGTTCTTTTTCAGGTAGATCAGGTCATCATCACATGATCTGATAGTTAAAGGGTTTTTTATACTATTACATTTTTGATACCTTCTGAGAATGTGTTTAGCAATTAACATTATTGTCTTGCATTTCTCAACCCCTGCTTGCATATGCATATTCATGTCTCTGGAGCTCAAACAGACCCTGAAATGCACAACACAATTCATTGGTTGATTGTATTATATTACTCTTACT